>NW_010175642.1:0-722 GCF_000695765.1 Mesitornis unicolor
CGGCGGCCGTGGGGGACAACGACTTCTCGGTGTCGCAGGCCGAGCTCTCGTCCCGCCAGGCCATGCTGGAGAACGCCTCCGACATCAAGGTGGAACCCCCAAAATCACCCCTAAACACCCCAAAAATGGCTTTGGGACCCCCAAAATCACCACTAAACACCCCACAAATGGCTTTGGGACCTCCAAAATGGCTTTAGGACCCCCTAAATCACCCCTAAACACCCCAAAAATGGCTTTGGGACCCCCAAAATCACCACTAAACACCCCACAAATGGCTTTGGGACCTCCAAAATGGCTTTAGGACCCCCTAAATCACCCCTAAACACCCCAAAAATGGCTTTGGGGCCCCCAAAATCACCCCTAAACACCCCAAAAATGGCTTTGGGACCCCTGAAATCCCCAAAATCACCCCTAAACACCCCAAAATTGGCTTTGGGACCCTTGAAATCGCCGCTAAAGACCCCAAAATTGGCTTTAGGACCCCCAAAATTACCCCAAACACCCCTCAAATGGCTTTGGGACCCCCAAAATTACCCCAAACACGCCAAAAATGGCTTTGGGGCACCCAAAATCACCCCTAAACACCCCAAAAATTACTTTGGGACCCCAAAAGTGGCTTTAGGACCCCAAAAATCACCCCTAAACACCCCAAAAATGGCTTTGGGACCCCCAAAATCACCCCTAAACACCCCAAAATTGGCTTTGGGACCCTTCAAATCGCC
>NW_010175643.1:0-4681 GCF_000695765.1 Mesitornis unicolor
GAGCCTTCCTACCCTCAGCAGATCAACACTGGCTCCCATCTTAGTGCTTAGGGAGCACTCAATCCCCTCATCCAGATCATTCTCCCATAGAGGAGAAGCAATAAGGACTGAAGTCAGAAGCGATAAAGAGCCTAACATTTTATGAAGCCCAGAGCATCCTGAGGAGGGTCCATCAGTTCTTGCTTTACACATGTCAAACCAGTTCTTCCTGCAACAAATCTCCCAGGGAAACAAGGGCTCTCCTGAGAGAGAGCCTCAGAGGTGAATTTTCTGCCCCCAGGTCGTGGTATCTGAACGCTTGTACAGGAGAGGTTGGGTGAAAGATGGGCTGTGCTGAGAAATATGAATAAACCAAAGCAAACTGCTCAGGTGTGAAGAGTGGAGCAGAGGAGACAGGAGTGGGACACTGAGTAAAGCCTCTTGGGATTTTGAAGCATGTTTGAGGAGATGCAGCTGTATTTTACTTGCACAAAGTCCGTTAATGGGAAGAGCATCCCTAAACCCTTAGGCAGTATTGAGCTGGGTGGGATATTTTCTCACTGTCTCACTTTGAGCTGCTCCATCGGGCACGGCTGACGCTGTGCAGGCCCCGGTGATTAAGGCATTTTTCCCCAGTGAGAAAAGGAAATGACGTGTGCCCTGGGGAGCGGGAGGAGGAGCGACCCAACACAGGACCATTATGGACATCATCTGCCCCTGGGTTTGATGGAACCCACAAATCCGGCCGATGGACGCCGTGCTGAAGCTTTGACACACACCAAGCTTAAGGCAAACCCATTCTTGAGCACTTTATAGTGACAATCTGCAAGTGAGTAACTCTACAAGTGCTGCCCTGCTCACTGTCGTGGTTACTTAGGAATCCACTCCCATCCATCTCTAAAGGGATGCCTGTAGTGTGTCTCAAAGCTGGGCACCGGGATGTGTTGTGGTACCCAAATTCCATGTAGGCACTGAGTAACAGCTTAGATTTTTGGGATATATGGGTGTGCAGTGAGTGTTGAGTTCAGTTGGAAGCCTCAGCATCACGATGAGAACCCCGAGGCACAGCACTGCGGCGACTGGGGTCCTGTTGGGACCCCTGAACCCCGCTTTTTGGCTGGTGAAAGGAGAGAAACATGAGCATTGGCCCTGCTGAGACAAACCCTGGCGGTTTCAGTCAGAGAGGTGTCAGGCTCTCCACCAACGCCATTCTTCATCCCCCTATTTCAGAGCTCTTGCTTTCCAAGTGCTTTTGCCTTAGGACTCTGCAACTCTGACCCCTGGCAGCAATATTGTACCTTTAATTATGTCTGCTAGACAAATGTGTCACCTTCAGCTGGTGTTGGTGGCTCCGTGCTGTGAATCTCCCCTGGCCGATGAGCGGTGCGGGCTCTGACGGTGCCATTAAGGGGACGCGTTTGACGCTGCTCATTGTGTAATCGTCCCTGTAAAGGGGCTGTTTTTCTCCAGGTTAATCAGCGGGGCTTGTATTTAATCAACAAGGGTACGTGTATATTTTCCCCCCAAGATTACAGACCTCTGTAAGCTGGATTCTGCGCTTGATCTGATTTGCGGGGTTTTAACAAGCGTGGCCTGCACATAAGCAAACGTGTGCTTGACCTTGAACGTAGCAGTGGAAGAGGAGCTGTGGCCCCTCTCGGTGCTGCTGACAAAGCAGACACTTTAAACACGGAAATCAAAATTTTCTGCCGGTGTTTATCCTTTTTTAGTTAACCTATGGCAGGAGGAAAATACGGCTTGGGCTACATCTGCGCCGATCCTCAGGTTATTAATATTCCTATTAAAGAGCAATGAGGATAAAGAGCAAATGGGAGCGAATAGGAATTCCGTTTGCTTGCCGGCACTACAGCGTAAAACGTTATTAAGATGATTTGTTAAATAATAGAACGGGTTTTTCATTTCCTAATTTTCCAGCCGCAGCTCAAGCCATCTCCCGGCAACCTGCTCTCATTCCTTAATATTTAGACTTATGGACCAATTTGAGAGTATTTTCTTTGCTGCCATGATTAATGCTCCTATGAAACAATGTCATCGCAAGCCATCTACCCACCTTGTCAGCTCGGCATCAGTCTGCCCGCGCCGCGCTGTAATTTATGGCCGCGGCCCATAATTTGCAAATCTAATGTTGGGGAGGCTATGAGGATCTGAGATTTGAATGCTTTCCTCCTGATTTGGTAAATATCTCCCCCATTAGTAAAACAAATGGCGCTGGGATCAGACATCATCTCCAAGGCTCGATAAATATTTTATCAGCCATAATGGAAATTGTCAAATGGATCTAATTGTACAATCCGTTATCAACAAGATATCAAAGTTGGACGTGGCCTCTGCCCTTGTCCATCATTTTCGGGCTTTTGTCTTCGATTGCCGCTTCCTGGGAGCAAAGTGGGGAAGTGCAGAGTTCACTGCGAATAAAACACCCCCCCTTCCCAGTATCCATTCACAAGATAAATTCGGGAGAAATAATTAACTCTCCCCTGCTCGGCTATAAAGCAGGGCTGCAGAAGGTTGGTGTAAATCTCCCAAATGGTAACGGGTATTTTTATGTTGAACCCACACAGATTGGTCGAAAGCGTCAAGGCAAATTACCCATCACCGATGCTGCTTTTGAGGTAACGTCCCTGGCTTCCTCCCTTTCACGAGGGGCTGAGCGAATTCAACAGCAAATTTTAGTTCTCTGGCAGCAGCAGTGGGGGTTGCTTAATTAATTTATTAAAGCAAAAGTTTAGGAGAAAAAAATGACCTGACTTTAGCTAAAATTGAATGTCGTTATTGCTCTGCTTGAATTCAGTGCAAATGGGCGGTCACAGGAAGCCCAGATCTGTAAATAATTAAAGAGTGCCAAAGATAAAATGCTTAAATTCGTGCTTGTAGGGCCGCCTTGCCAAACTCCGTCCTATGGAGATGTTCAATATTGCTCTTTTCAGATCTTTGCTTTTGAATGCGTGTGCGTGGGAGGGAATTCTGTCCGCTGATAGCGAAGCCCCATTTGCATCAAAATGACGAGAACAGCTTCGCGTTGAGGAATTTCGCGCGTGGGAGCGCGAGCAGCGGCGACGTTGGGGTGTTCATGGGGTGTCCGCCGCAGGGGTCTCACCGGGCAGCCCAGATCTGGGGGAAACTTGGGTCTGACGGAGAGAATTCCTCTGTTTCTCAAGGTGGAAAGCATTGCCATCGCCTGTGTCTGGAAGCATTCATTTTCCAGCCGGGCTGTTAATATTTAATGGGCAGGGACATAGGAAGGTTTCACAAAAAGGCCCGTGACTGCCTTAAACTGGTTGACCAGTACACAGCTTTTTGTGTTGGTTTTTTACCCCAATTCCCCATTGCTTGTCAGCCATAGGATGCCCACTCAGACCTGTTTTCTCTGCGCCTCAGGCTGCTTTTTTGCTAAAAAGGAGAATATCATACGGTATTTCACCGCTTCACTGAGGTTATGCACATCGCAAAGAGCCTTTGAATGAAAGGTGTGGCAGAAATGGAGGAGTCTTCCTTTCTTTGTCTCAAAATTATAGTTTGGGTCCCAAAATACCCAGCCTCACTGCTGTCTCAGGCTGGGTAACTCGCTGAAGGATGTCAGTGGTCTTTCCATACTTAGAAAATCCTAAGCGTGTTCCCATCTGCAGCCCGTAGTTATGTTTCTCATTAGATCTCTTGGAGGCTTAAACAGAAGGTCTACGCGCCATGGTTTTGGTTTCCTGTCATTTTGAATAAAAATAAGGATGGAGAATGCGGTGTCTTAATGGGAACCTTGAGTAAAAGTAGCTTTAGGTAGCACTGTCTTTGAGGAAGGGCTTAAAATTGAAGGTAACAAGCTGCAAACACCCTGTAATGCGTTTTTGCTGTTGCTTTTTGGGTACAGGGACTTTGTTGTAAAGAAGTGAAGGGCAGTGTGTGTGGGTCTGCTGGTCTGGAGGTGGGAGGCGCAAGGGTGCAAAGAAAAGAAGGACTGCATGACCCTGCATGAACAATTAATGCAGACCCAGATTTTGATCTGTGGCTGCTTCTGGTGAGGGGAAAAAAAAACTTAAATAAGTTATTCTTAAGCATTCATTTCCTAGGCCAACAATAACCCCAGCCCAGACGAATCGCTCCCTCCTGGTTCCTATGCAGAGAAGTGCTGGACTACGCAGACAGTGAGGTCATTCGCAGCCACTCTCGTTTCTGATAACCCAATTAAAAAGTGCCCTTTATCGAGCCTGTTTCCATGTCATTACCGGGTTTGTCTGAGGAGCGGAGCAGCCACCTCCCCTGCACCGAGGGCTTGTCCTGGGTGAGCTCCTCAGGTGCTTTCCCTTCCTGCGCCCCATGGGCACAAAGGGTTGGAAATTAGGATGAGGAAGGAGCCGGGGCATCGCTCTCCTTGCTCTACCATGAGATGTGTGTGCTGGGTTGAGGGGCACAGCACCGCTTTGATCAAGGTGTTTTATATTTCCTATGTAGAGCTAAGGATGGCTTGAGAAAAGGGTTGTGTGGGGGGGAAGGTTGGTCAGTGTGGATGTTCCCCAGCAAACTCCTATGTAGAGCTAAGGATGGCTTGAAAAAAGGGTTGTGGGGGGGGAAAGGTTGGTCAGTGTGGATGTTCCCCAGCAAAGGGTCAAACCCACAGTATCAATATCCCAGGGGGAAATTATTAATAGCTTACATCACTGTTATTAACCTGCTCTGATGAATCAGAATC
>NW_010175644.1:0-12372 GCF_000695765.1 Mesitornis unicolor
TTATTTTTTATCTTATTTATTTTTTAAAATATTATATTATTTTATTTTATTTTTTACAAACTGAAGCAGCATCTCCAATAAAACAAGTGCCAAGCTTTGTACGTCACAGTTTGGAAAAGGGCTTGATGCTACCCCCAAAACCTCAGCACGCTGAAGTCAGGCCGCTGCGCAGCTGTCTCCTGGGGCAGCTCTGCTCTCCTGTCTGCCCACATACCAGCTCAAGATGGTTTTGCCCTTCAGTTCGCCTTCTTCCACCATCTCTTACAAACAAGCCCCTTCTCTCTTCATTGCAGCCTAGAAAACCAAACATCCTTCAACCCATCAAGCCCCACACTCCCCAGGCTCTGCTGGACTTCTCAACACACCTCCACAAACATTTCTGGTTTCTCTCCATGGAGTACCCACCTGTTTGCAACCACGGTAATGTCAATGACTGCAAAAAACTTACCATGGCTCTGAGGTGTTAAAAAAAAGAGTGTGTTTTCATGCCAGAGATGGTAGGCACTTTTCAGCTTACAAAAAAAGTGCTTCCCTCCTAAACAGTCTTCTCCCAAATAAAATGTCTTTTATATTTCCCCTCCCTGTCCTGCTCCTCTCTATTCTGCTACAGTATCTTGCAAAATTCCTGTAGCAGGTAAAACAGTTTCCACCTCAAATAAGGTCATGAAGGGAACCATCAGCTTTCTTTAACCAACCACAAAGGCCATCTCAATTCTCATGTGCCTGCAATCCCAGCTCATGCTTCCCACCCAAACACAACAACAGGAGCTTACTTAGAGAGCTTCGGGTAATTTAAATGGCATGAACTGCTCCAGTTAGCAAACACAAAAAAAGAAGGAAGGCTGGAAAAGGATTTCTTCTGTGCTCAAATATACTAGAAGGAAGAAAACAGGAACAATTGTAGTCTGTTCTTCTCCCAGACCAAGACAGCTGTGAATTGCCAAGTACACAGGAGCACTGGTCTAAAATCCCTTACTTTTGTTACTGACTCCTTGACATTTGTCCCCAGTTACTTCAGAGCAAGCAGATGATCTTTTACAAGTTGTTCCCAGAGGAGTTCTGTGATAGCTTCTTAATAAACTACACTACAGCGATTAGGAACACTAAAGCAAGCAATCGCCCTCCAGAGACCAGTCTACTCAACTGGTAAAGCTGACACAAATGGCATATTCAGAAATCAACAATTTGGGGAAAACAAGCGTGGCTTAATTAGACTTACTTACGTGCTACATTGTTCTACTGAATCACTCTTTAAAAACATGCTAGTAAAAACAGCTACTCCATATAGAACAAAAGTCAAGCTTTGCCAGAAGCCATTAAAGAGAGAAAAGGAAACTTCGTGCAGATCTTTTATGAAGCAAAGGTTATTACAAGACATTGATTTGTGTAAGTATTTTCACCAGCCTGGGCACATACAGAGAAGAACTGACAAAGCAGATTTATAAAATAAAATACCACACAATATACCCCTGCAGAAAAACTTCCTGAAGCTTATTTTAAGAAAAGTAGAACAATGTCAGATCTACATAGAAGATTGTATTCAGTGGTTTATAACTTCTCTTTATGAAATACCAGGTCTGAAGTTTTTTTGTCTGATGCTTATTCAATTTTTAGAGGTAGAGAAGAAAGGCTTAGAAATGCAAGCAGCAACAATGGATATTTTAAGCACTTGGGAGAGCAAAGATATTGAAGAATATAAATCTTTTTACGACACTTTTCTTTAGATGACTTCCTCTACAGAGGGAGACTTGAACCATTGAAAGGTACCTTGTGGTAAAGCTGAGCCATTGGAAACAGCTACAAACACCTACCCAGATTGCAATCAGCAAGGACATTCAAAAACCCCTTTGACTGCAACAACTAAATGTCCCTTGCTTGGTTTTTGCTGAATGCACCCAGGCTGTCCCCAGTCTGGATCAGAGCCTCAAGGGACAGCCCAGCCCTTGAGACAACTGCCCCGGGCCAGGGCACCAAGGAACCAGCCTGCATTCAGTCTGGAGCAGCAGTGCCATCGCAAAGCAGAGCCTGCCCCTGTCCCTACTGCCTGCAGGGTCAGAGCAGTTGTGTGTGTGACAAACTTCTGCTGCAGATGCACATCACAAAGGCTCCAGCACCAAGCAAGGATGTAGAGATCTGGACCAACAGAGAGGATGCTACACTCCAAACTATACCAAAAAAGGCTCTGAACCACTGGGAACCCCAACAACACTCTGAAGTACTTCTTACATTATGGAAAGAGACAAACAGTGCACATCCTGTCACATCTGCTGACTCCCAACAGCCTTCAAATTGAAGCTTTTCTGCCCTTCCTCATCTCTCTCTTTACTGGTTCCAAATCTCTTTTCTGTACCTCTGCCTCTACCTTCTGCTGTCACTCCGTACCCCCATGCTGAATCACTGCTGCTTCTGTATTTATCTCCTTGTATTTCATTGCTTCCCTAGGGCTGTCTTCTGCGATGCTGATATTCCCTTTCAGTATCCCAGAAAACACAAGGCAGCATGCAGCTTAGGCCCTGTTTTTAATTTGTTTTCATTCTGGGGCAGGGGGGGTGGTGGTGCTGGTGGTTCTGCTCCTGCTGCACTGACAAGAACAGTGAAGAGCTTTGAAGGAGTTCACTTTACTTGTGACACAAAGCAGTTTGCAGCAGATCAATGCCCATACCTTCAGGGACATGCAATGACCAACAGGCTGGCTTTTCTCTCCTTCACAGATTCCCTTGATGGAGACTCACAGTACTCATATCACACTCTCTCAGCAAAGACTAAGTCTTCAGGAAATAAAATTACGACTAAGCACTCGCACTGACCCATTTCTGTTAGCTGCAGGTGTAGCTCCCTGCTGCTATGGTGGCCTTTCCCTAAAGATGTTTACTTGCAACCAGCTGTTGTTATTTTGTTACTTGCTGTGTTGAGTGACGAAAAGAGTAAAGGTGTTGGCAGCAGGAGACATTGTCCTATGTGGTCCTGGGAGCCTCCATAAGATCAAGACACAGAGCTAGACCTCTAAGCGCTCTCTGAGTGCAAGGGAGGAAGACAGCTCTGCCAATGAAGAGGGTGAGCTGGATGTGACCTCAGAGGGAGTACTGAGAGATGAACAGGCAGAGTCCTCCTCTGAACAGTGCTTCAGCCAGGTCACCCATAAAACCTACACGCAGCCAAGAACAGCACAGCTGAGGAGGGTAAGGATTCCCATAAAGTTATTCTGCATGTCTTGCTCCTCGGACAAAAGCAAGCCCACATGCCTGGGTGTCAGCTCTTTCAGGGTGTCCTTCTGCAGACACAGAATTAAGCTCCCCCCTCTCCTTCCTTCCCACTGTGCCATACACCGCTCTGGGTGGGGAGCAGACTTGGGCGAGAGGCATCACCACACCTCCTGGAAACAGCACAAGGAGAAACAAGGTGGTGTAAAAAGTTTTAAGCGGGCAACAGTGTAGGAGATGCGTACCCACTGCCTGAAACACCACCCGCCTGACTCAGTTCCTCTATAATACCAGGCACCTAAAGGCACATTGCCTGAAAATGCAGGTAATCTCCTGCTTAAGGCAGTAGTTGAGACTGGTATGCTGTGAACACCTGTAAGCACACTGGGGGATGCTTTTCTCCCCAGCACTCAGAGGCTCTACACTGGTCTATACCAGGAGGTGGCAGAGACCTGGACAGAGTTCACCTCGCCCTTGAGATCACACACACAAATTTCTCCGGTGCTCAGTTTATGTAACCTTGGGGATTGTGACCAAGAAGATCCCAGGAGCTGGATGGAAAATTTATATTAGGATTAAGTATCTCCTTGCTAAGCTATGCTTGACCTCCCACCAATTTCTCCTCCTGCACACTAAGAGCTGGCATTTATGTTCTCTGCCACTGCTATGAAGCCCTTCATTTTCCTCCTTTGATGACTTTCTCCTCCTCCTGACTGCACCAATATGGAGGATAACATACTCCATCCAGGAAGGCAGCTTTGGCAAGCACATGCTTTGACATTTCTATATACAGTACAAAGAACCATTCCAAAACGGGATTTGAATAAATCAATAGCAGAACAACATTACCATAACATTGGCTGGGAAAAATAGGATCAGCAGCAAGAATTAATGTGAATGACACAGAACGTACAGGTTTACTTTCTTCCCTTCACCCTGAAGACAGTGACAGTTATTGTCTGTTTAAAATACCTCTCTACGCTAATTGCCTGTAATTTTGACAGCAGACCACCCGTCTTCATTAAGATGACAAAAGTTTTCTGCTTATACTGAAGCTCTTAAAACTACGCAAGTTGATGCTTAAATGTTGAGGTAAAGATAAGTAGAAAAATTAAGTCAAGACTCTCTGATTTATTTCTCCAAGATATCAGTTTGACATTTGCATGGTTCCAAATCAAGTAATTTTCCTGCCTGAGCTAACAGCAGAACCAAGACAACAAACAGAGCGTATTTTTCCCATTTAGTATTAAATGCTAATTAAATAAGCAAGTGTCTTATGGATAAAATCCAAAGAGCAGTAATTAATCGTAAACAAGTCTTAATTCCTTTTCAGTTAGATAATCCAGTAACACAGACAGATCCTTCTTGGCCTAGAACCTGAAATTACGGGAAGGGAATTCCTGGAGAAAAAAAACCAAACCAATCTGTTTTCCTATAGGTGGGTACAGAAAGCTGTCTGCATAGCCACAGTTTAAGACTCTCTTGATGTTTCTGATGCCTTCTCCTGTCTCTCCTGTCAGCAGTACCATGAAAACGACAAAAACCAGCTCTTTAGAAGAGCTTCTCCATAAAGCACTGAAATGCATATGAAAATGAAACATGAAAATCCTACAGAACAGTTCTCCAGTTCTGTGAAACCATCAGAACAGGGTTACAAAAACAAACAAAAAGAGGACCAAATATTCCTTACGAACATCCTTATCCTTAGGAGGGTAGAACAAGGGGAAACGGCACCAAGCTGTGCCAAGGGAGGTTCAGGTTAGAGATAAGGAGGAAGTTCTTTACTGAGAGGGTCGTCAGAAGCTGGAACAGGCTGCCCAGGGAGGTGGTGGAGTCACCATCCCTGGATGTGTTTAAAGAGCGGGTAGACGAGGTACTTAAGGATATGGTTTAGTGGGTAGACAGGAGCGGTTGGACGTGATGATCTCAGAGGGCTTTTCCAACCGAGCGATCCTGTGATTTTGTGAACATTCCCAACACATCTCACAATACTAGTTCTAGCACTGCTGTGCTCAGACATCCAGAGGCAGTCAGCAGAGTTGCACATGTGTGCCTCACTTATTCTTACGGTTCATAAATCAGTCACTGACCAATTTCCAGTTGTAGTTTTTTTAGAAATAATTGCAGGATGAACAGCTTGACTTTTAGAAGCAGTGAGGCAATCACAATACACAGATCCACTTTCTCCTTTATTCTTTTAAAACCAACCACCCAACATAGTCTTATAGCAAAGTGAAAACAAGCACTCAAGAGAAAGTTGACAAATACGAGGGAGGTCTATCTTAACACACAGTGTGTAAGTGCATGCTGAGGACTAACAGAAGCTATTGAAGCATCTCTGAGCTTGAGATTTTAATTATTGAGGAGGAAAAAGTAGGGTATCAGAGCAACAACAGCATGTTGGATGGAGCTTTGGGCAACCTGGTCCAGTGGAAGGTGTCTCTGTCCATGGCAGGGGGATAGAACTAGATTATCTTTAAGGTCTCTTCTAACTCAAACCCAAATAATTCTAAGATTATTCCATACTAGGCATTTAAAGGCTGGTTATTGTCAGTGAAATGAAAAGCTGAGAACAGAATGGAATTAAAACCACCTATTTGCTTTCTGCCTGGAAAACTTCAGTTTTGACCAGCAGTCCTAAAAGCAGGAGAAAAACAAGTTCAGGCTGTCCGAGCAGAGGCCCAAAAGAACTTCACCAGTCCTTAGCTTTATGAATACTCTGTTTTAGAGAGACAAGAAATATGCAATAAAATGATGCAGAACATAACAGAATGGAGACTGAAAGGGAACTAAGTTGCTAACTCGCAACTAGCTCTAAAGAAGTGAAAGATTCCGCATGGATCAGTTAGAAAGCGTTGCATTAGATTTACACAATCCATAAGCAAACGGCTACCAGAAATTCTCTGAGAATTTAAGACTCGGGAGTATTTCTAAAGCATCAACAATTGCATCAACAGTGATTTAAAAAGTATATATGGATTCTTTTGAAACACCGACCTACCGATGATCTGTTTCAGGGTTAAAGCCCAACTTTCTTCATAAGCTCATTGAAAAAGTGTCTCGTACAGGGATTCAGACATAGCACTTTGTGTGCTGCCTTCACTACGTGAAGAGTTCAGAGTGGTCCATGGAAACAGGTTCAGTAGCAGGAAGAAGTAAAGTGGAAACGAGATAATGCTCAACACTCAGTAACTTAAAGAGAATGCAACCATGGATGAGATGACACCGAGTGCGACAAAACACTAAGATAAATTTGAGTTAGTTCTTTTGCCCCTTAAGAATCCTCTACACTGTCAAAACACACTTTATCAGATAACTTTTAAAGAGTATTTAGGAGATCTCATTTTTTATTTCAGAAAGTTAAAAGGCGTAATTTAAATGTCTTTTCAAGTTTCTACCCCCTTTTCAACACTAAAGAAAGTGTTGAAAAGGTCAAAGCAGTTTGTTTTGAAAGATTTTTCATGTAAGAGCTCTGCTGCCACCACAAGGATACAGAAGATGAGACAATCTAAAAACTGCTAAACCTCACGCCTTCTAAAAGGGTAAGCACTTAACATGAATGCATGGAGTAGCAAACAGCAGAGCTGGTTTGTGCATGTGGCCTTTGAGGTTTTGTGTTAACAACCTGAATGGTTTTACTAATGCGCTCAGAATGGCTGGGTGCATAATGTTTGCCAAATTTTGTCACAGAAATACAGCACATCCCCATTCTCAAATTAAACACTTTCACAGTACTTTAGAGCGGACAAATTTGGGTGCTATTCCTCTGGAAAACCAGGCTGCCTTCATATTACAGACGAGCGGAATAAGAAATACTGACCTTCAAGCCCACCATTGGCCAAAACCAGACACTACCCCTAGCACTACTGTGCAAGTTCACACAGTACTCCACCTGTGGAGATGAGCAGTTTCTACAAACCATGGTGTCCAAGTTGGAAACAAAGGATTCAAGGAGGTTGGATGAGCGGGTGCAGGTAGCGTGTTAAGAGCTAAAAGTACCCTGGGTAACATCTCAAGGCTCCTGTTTGCTATCAGTCACTCACTGTTTCATGCAATTCTGTGGTGTACAGCTAGCACATACCTACTACAACTACTAATGCATACAGACAAATAACTTGACTGTGTGGCCATACTGTTGATAAACCAGCACTACTCCGTATTTTCCATCTCTGAAGTGTGCGTAGCCTGGAATCTAAGCACTTGGACACTAATCAGGCTTCGAAACACATAGGAAGGCATGCATGAAGCTTCGCAGGTGACAGCTAAAGATCTGAAACAGCACCCAATAGAGGGGCGTCAGGAGCCCTGGCTCTGACCAAGACTCACCTTTCCCATGTCTACTGGTCCTGTCAAACAGGGCACTTGGAATGAAGGAAGGATGTTTTTGACAAAGGACAGCCTCGCTGCAGGTGCCAGTTACCATCTAACACCAGTCTGTACCCCAAGCAAAAACATTGTGTGGGGAATAGTGCTTGCAGCTTCCCCAACATCCCCAATGGCTATTTCTGGTCTGTTTTTTTTAAGCTACTTTTGTACTAGAAGCAGGGTGTAACTGCAGAGTTTCTGACGGTGTGGCTACAGAGTTTCTGACGGTGTAGCTACAGAGTTTCTAGAGAGGCACAGCTTGGACGGCAGGACCAACGGTACTATTTTTTGTGATGGAATTTCAAATCACATGAAGTGACAACATGACAAACGAGAGAATACTCACTGAAACTGCACATGGCGACTCTGAAGGCAAAAAAGGAATGAGAACTTCCAAATTTGGGGTGTGGGGTTTTTTTTTTTAGCTATAAAATGTGAGCTTGCCATTGTGGTGCTTCGATGCCCATGGAGGGGGAATCCAAGGGGGATCCTGGATTTAATTTTATTTTTTTTTCTTTTAACGTTAAGCTACTATCTCATTTTCTCTTGCTGAATATTTCAATTCAACACCCACAGACAACATTCCTTTTCTTTTTTTGGGGGGGGGAGGTTTGTAGATGTTTTTTTTCCCCTCTAACTTGTAGAGGCTAAAAGCACTCTAAAATGCTTCCTAATATTCAGTAATTTGAGGCTCCCAGCAGTTGAGATTCCTGAATGTTTGATCTATGAAACTAATCACAAGCAATTAGCAAACTAATGCAAGAATAAAATGGAAAAGAATAGTACGTATCTTCTATCATCACTGAGAACAGGAAGTTAAGCACTCAGTGTCAACAGTTATTCCCACCCGTAGTCTTAACACGCAGCAGTATTTCAGTCTCTAAAAGAAAGATACCACAAAGCAAGCTAGGAGAGCAGACAAAAACATATGTTCGTTCTAGTCCAGTTGCAATACTGGTGCAGTAATTTTCTAATGGCTGAAGCTTAAAATCTGTAGTCCAAAAACTTCCTCTGAGAATGAGGTACAGAGACAGGAACAGAACCAGTTAACTTAATTACCCAGTCTTGACCTAACAACATGAAAACAGAAGCACAAGGGCAAAACAAAATCATGCTAGCTGATGAGAAAAAATAAAATAGGGAAGGGATGTTCAAGAAAACCCACAAAACAACACACACATTGATTCTACTTCACTTTCCAGAAAGTCAAATGTTCATGAAGAGATTTTTGGATTAAGAGAGTCAAATTTAATTTGTAGTGCCAGAAAGGAAACCAAGTATTAGATAAAACTCATTTTCAATTTGCCTTTTGAAAAGAAACAAACACCTGACGTGTTCCCTTCGTCTACCTAATGCAGTTAATGTTGGTTAAGAACCAAATCTGGCAAGGTTCCTGGTAAAAGCGAAAGGGAGATTATTGCTCAGCGCTCTGCAAGACTCTTCTGGCAGCAAGGCTGTGTAACAGTAAATGGACAACTGACCACTTCCTGCAGCAAGACAAGAGCAGTCACTGTGCTGAAGCGCATCTCCTTTGTGACAGTCTGCTCAAGAGTATTTCATACAAGAACCACGTCTCTGAATTTATTAACGCTGCCCAGCCGTGGTGGGAGCAACCTGTGAAGTCATTCTGGAGTCACAGCGGCACAACAACCAGCAATTTGACAGGGGCTAGATTTCACTTACATTTTTGTGACATGGGTAAAATGACATTTGAGACAAGGTTAAGGGGACAAGGCAGTTAGATCCCTACTGGAGGTACTACAACAGCCAAGAGCATCCTGCTCTATGCTATACTTAAGGGCACATGTGCTGCTCCCCCCTTTGAACACTGGTGATGAAACAGAATTCATGATGGTGCAGTACCTGGACCCTGTTCCATGTGGTGTTTCTTCCAGACGCAACTTGCTGTTCACTTTTCCATGTTCCTCTACTCTGAGGAACTTGGAGGTGGGGGATGAGGAGACAAACTACTGATTTATCAGGAATATCAATACAATGGAAGTGACAAGGGTTATGGATTACTGTTAGTCCTGCTCACATCATGCTCTTGTATTTGTTGTTTGGATGATAAAAAAAGCAGGTCAATCTTGCCAAGCACAGTTTCTCAGGATCACCTGTAGTCATACCACTCCACAAAACCTTTTATCAGTCAAAGCAGTATTCGTGCAGCAATGCTAAATCCAGCAAATATCTCTATAATCAGTTAGCACCAATTGCTGTTTCAGGATTGCCTGGAATTGACACTTGTTGAAAGGCAAAAAAATCAGTTGTTTCTAGAGCAAACTGCATTATCTGTCTCTTTTTAAGTCCATAAATATACTTTACAAGATATATCTAGTTTGATGGAAGTATCTAAAAGAAAGTGGTACCTTTAATGTTCTAGTTGGAGCCCAGCCAGTGCCATCAATTGAGTGTTCTCTCAATAAACTGGAAAAAAGACACACATGTTACACAGTGCCATTTCTAGTTAAACAACCTTTCTCAGAAAACATTAAGAACTTAAGAAGTAATTGCAACACAGAATTACAGACCTCTTGCACTATATCTGGTACTCAGGCTTCAAAGCACAAAAACTGGTATGCCTTCCTTGAATGACACTGGACAGTGTCATCACAGATTCCCCAATCCGAGTTCAACTTTTGCCAGAAGAAAGAAAAAAGGACTTCTTTTCATCAAGCAAAATAATTGTGATAGAAATCCTCGTGACACAGTCTCAACATCATGCTTTTACTTTCCTCTGAGCACACAGACACATGTGCTCCAGTTTAGAACATGTTAATCTTTGGTGAAGAGAGAGGCGTACAGAACGACCCACATCTGACCGAATCTGCCACAGTTCAATCTGGAAAAGGGTATTTTTGGTGGGATATCTAATTAGCAAGAAAGAGGATTATCATCCTCTTTTCTGTGAGAGGGTTTCAGCTTCTCAAAAGCAGGGATAGTTTTGGCCTGTCTGCTCAGGAAGGTTCTGCTGCAGCAGCTGTAACATGAGCAGATGCATCCTGAGCCTCCATGGACACAGGGCAGGACGCTCTAGCAGCAAGGTCTCATCTTCCAGCAGGTGCTGTGAGCTCCATTGCACACCAAATGTTTTAAGGCTTTACAGGCAAACTCATCATCATACATCTCCAACTGGAAATCATGAAGACCACCCTGGGCAAGAGAGGTTGTTTACAGGAGGAAAAAGTTCCTTATAAATGAAAAGACGTCTTCTTGAATTTTAATATAAATACATATGAATATTAATACAAATGATTAAGACTTTCCTGTATACACACCTACTGTATAGACATTTCACATCACCTGCATGTTAGGCTACATATTAAGTCCAGTGAAGCTGTTGACCTGTTTACAAGTTGAAACAACTGAGGAGTACTCAGGTGGTTAGGCATCCCTGGACCCTTTGGGTCAAAACACCAGCAGTTACGAGAGGTAAAAATACTGGACACCAGAGCATAACTGAAATGAGCTGAAGTCTTGCTCACATTCGTGAAAGCAGAAGTAATAATCTGAACGAGAAAGTACAGAAAACTCCTTGATGCATCATTTCACAATCGCGTCTTCCTCTGTTAAGATGCAATCTAAAACTTCAAAGTGGCAAAGCACAAAAATCCATCACCACCAGCAGCTTCTACTACTGCAGTGACAGGGTTAAAGTGAAACAGTCAAACTATTCGCTTTTACCAACTTCCAGGATGATGTGCACTAAGTCATTTTTAAATTACAGTAGATGACTAGACCATATAGTTATTGAATGAGTTTTTAATCCCAGGAACTATACCACAACTAGCACTACTCCTTGTGCAATGCAGAGACCTGGAACAGGATGATGACACTGGACAAGACTATTCCATCTTAACTGTGCTGCTATTCTCATCTCTGTGCCTTTGAAAAGATAAAATACGCCATTACCACTAGTGCAGCTCAAAACTAATTTCAAGAGCATTAAAAATAGCATCTTGTGGCTGTGATTTTTGTTCGTGTCACAAAAGTTAAAGCAAAAACGCTGCTGAACAGGCAAGAGCCAGGATTTTCAGGTTTTAAGCAAATAACAGACTTTGTAGCTTGCTTTGTCTGCTCCTCATAAAATTCTGCTGAAGTACTTCTTTTTACCTCTTCATATAGCTCACTGTGACATTTAAAGCAAGCAATAAGTTAACACACACACACACACACACACACACAAGCATTAAAATAACCACTGATAGAGCTCAAAGTGCCTGAGCACCTCAGCCAAGCCTCATTAACACCCTTCCAGCTTCCCAAGCCTCAGAGCTCTCTCGGCACATCTCCAGCTGGGGACATCAACAGCCAGGACCTAAGAAAAGACTCTCATAGAGCTGTGGCAGAAAAGCAACGAAGACAGGTAAGTGTACTTTTGCCTCATGTTTCTAATTTGCTGCTATAATTCATTTTTAGAGCAGTATCCTCTTTCTTCCTACAGATTGGGAATGATCATTAAGCCCCTAATCCAAACCTCTTCCCAGCACAGGGTGTCCAGAGAAACAGCACCTCGTGCTTTCCATGGGCATGACCTAGATATAACACAAACAGCAGAAAGAACACCTAAATCAGTAGGAATATACAAAATACATCATGAATTAGTTCAGTGGATGAACAAGCACCTGCATGCAGCTTCTGTTTAAAGACCTGTTATCCATGGGTCCTGCTGCCATGGAGGAGCTGGGCTGCTGGGAAGTTCCAAAATGGCACAACCAGCACTTTTTCCCACCCACTCCATGCTTCAAGAGGCTGCCTTTGAGGAGCTGCCAGATGCAGAATCACAGAAACTCAGGAGTTGGAAGAG
>NW_010175645.1:0-7089 GCF_000695765.1 Mesitornis unicolor
GAGTAGATATTGTGCTTAGGGACATGGTCTAATGGCGAACTTAGGGCTGGTTCGATGCTTGGACTTGATGATCTTAAAGGTCTAAAAAGGGAAAGTAAATTGTATTTCTGTACTAATTAAAATATAATCTGAAATATTTTCCAGTTTTGTGCTGTATATTGAGTGAACTCATTTTAGTAATGTAATTTACTAGCATAAACTCTTTGGATAATACTGTAATAATTAAAGAAGGATAGGGATTCCTCTACAGGAGGAATAAGTGGTTTTAAATGTACAGATGGTTTTCCATTGCTTTTGTGTTTTTTCCATTTAGCTTGGCTAATTATATGTCTTCTTTTACTGTACATCCCATTGTCTCTATCACTTTCAGTGTTTTTACTTTTCTATCTCTATGGCTAAACTACAGTTAGATTATAGTTTTATTTTTAATGCTGTCATTATAGAATTAATCAAAAGATGTATTAATGTGGGGGGAAGAATGGGAATGGGTATGGTTGTCTTTAGACATTTGTATTAGGAGTAATACTACTGTATAATTAGTGGTATATAATACTTTTTCTTTTAAAAGTATTCTTTTGAACCCATCTGATTTTTTTTTCTTTTTTAAAGGCTAGATCTTGCTATCTGTGTAAACCTCCAATTTTCATTTACTGTGAGAGCTCTGGATATTCAAAAAATGCTCTGACAGGCTGTAGGGGTGATATCCTGCCCAATGAAACTAATGGCAGAAAACCTACTGAATTACTGAGATTTTACTCCATGTATGCATAGAGCAGAAATTTTTTTTCTAATTCACATTCAGAGTGTGCACAGGTCTTTCTAAAATACTTGGAGGAAGAAACATTGAGGCCTTTCTTAGGATTTTATTCCGGGGATTTTTTCTGTTATTGAAAAACTTGATTATTCAGTAATTTTTACTGTTTGCAATGTAGCTTACTGGTAAATCTACTTGTCTTATTTCATGAGCAGGGAGGAAGGTCAACTGTGCTTTGAAAGTGGGATCTTGCAGTATATATACAAGCAAAATGCCTCCCTGACTTCACTGTGGAGGTTTGCCTTCATGGGGACTTCAAGATGAGGCCTTTAATTAGAAAATATCCCTTAGCCATGACTGAACTAGATATTTCTGTTGAACTTAAGGCAATCTATCAGAATTTTTCTAATCAGCCTTTTTAACTGTCTTGTTTTGAGTCATTTTTTTAATGACATCTATTATCAGATTGAAATGGCGATTGAGACACTGCAAAAGTCTGATGGTCTTTCTACTCACAGAAACTCTCTTCTCAACAGCCATGTAAGTTATCTCTTCTTTAATGAAAGCTAATCTCTTGCTTGTTCTGCAAGCATAGCCTGCCTCTAAATGTTTTTTTAATTTATTGCTACTTTTTGATTTTAATCTTTCCATTTTAGTTGCTTGTAATCTACATCTTCTTTCACTGTATTCTGTCAGGTTAATGTCATGACATGTTATAGAGTGCATTTCTTTTCTAGGTTCTGTATTGTGTTAACACAGCTTAACGTATTTGCCTGTTCTGCGGGCCCTAATGTAAATGTGAAAATAATCAAATAATTCTTTAGTCTGAGTTTAACATTTTAAAATTATTTTCTACAATTTGTATACCCAATATTTTAATTTAGGAGCAGGTGAAGGGGGAGAGAAGCAGCATATACTCTGAATAAAAAATATTCTTTAGATTTCTTTTAAAGTATTTCTATTATTCTGAATAAGTGTATTATAAAATAAGAATTCTGAAGATCCATTTGATGAGATAAAAAACATTAAAACAATCTGTTTGTCTCTAATATGTTTTATTCCTCTGCCTCTTGCTTTGTTCTGTCTTTGCAAATCCTGTAGTTAGGAATTTTCCATAAGAGAAAGATGAAGCTGTTTGCATAAAAAAATAGTTGCAAATATAGTGGTAAAGCCACTAAATATAACTTTTAGGGAAAGGAGAAAGGCTCAAAGTTTAATCTTCAGTTTGTTGCTAAACAGTGTTAGTCTTTCTTGAAATGTTATGTAAATAGCAGGGTTTTTTCTTCAGTTGATAAATAGTTTTGCATTTTTTAATACTGCTAAATTTTGATACATACTGCATCCTTTCTGCTTCTCAGTCTTACTAACCAACATAAACTTACATATTTTTTCAAATTCATGTATTCCTTTACCACAAAAATATAAATATTGATTGTGATATGAATATATAAGTATATTGGGTAGAGGCTATACACTTATTTTGACTTGCTGACATCCCAACCCCCCCCCCCCCCCGCCCCAGGAATGTGATAATACGGAGGTGAAAACCAAAATTGTTCTGTCAAAGTTTATAATCATGGTAGAAAAAGACAGCAGGAGCCAGTACAATTTATTGGAGGATAATTTACTAAGAAAATGTTAAAATTGGGTGAGGGAAATGGAATTCTGTAAAATATGAAGAAGGACTTTTAGATAATTTTGGATGTTTTAAAAATAATTAGTTAGAAGGTAAGACAACTTAGAAATATGCTAAAATTATTTCAATGACATATTTTTCTTGCAAAATGCCAAAAATCTGTCTTAAAACTTAGATATACAAAGAATTGATAAGTCTGCCTTGAATCTGACAAGGAAGTCCAGAATCTTCACACTGAAAACAATGAGTATTAAAGGACAAGTTTTTTCTACATGAGAAAACTGTATTCGCCTATTTCCTGTGTCAAACAACAGTTAAAAGATCATGGAGCAGATCCTCCTGGAAGATATGTCGAGGCATACAGATGAGAGGGAGGTGGTTAGAGACAGCCAACATGGCTTCAGCTAGGGCAAATCATGCCTGACTAATCTAGTGGCCTTCAACAATGGAGTGACTGCATCCGTGGACAAGAGAAGAGCTACAGATGTCATCTACCTGGACTTCTGTAAGGCCTTTAACATGGTCCCCCACAACATTCTGGCTGCTAAATTGGAAAGATATGGGTTTGATGGATGGATAAGGAACTGAATGGATGGCCACGTCCAAAAACTTACAGTCAACGGCTCAATGACCAAATGGAGTTAAGTAATGAGTAGTGTCCCTCAAGGATCTGTACTAGGAATAATACTATTTAATATCTTCATCAATTACATAGATAGTGGGATGGAGTGGGTCTGAGGAGGGCCACAAAAATGATCAGACAGCTGGAACACCTCTCCTATAAAGAAAAGGTGAGAGAGTTGGGGTTGTTCAGCCTGGAGAAGAGAAGGCTCTGGGGAGACCTTATTGCAGCCTTCCAGTACCCGAAGGGGGCCTACAAGAAAGCTGGGGAGAGACTCTTCCAGGGAGTATAGTGACAGGACAAGGACAATGGTTTAAAACAGAAAAAGAGTATATTTAGATTAGATATTAGGAAGAAATTATTTACTGAGAGAGTGGTGAGACACTGGAATAGGTTGCTCAGGGAAGTTGTGGATGCCCCATCCGTGGAAGTGTTCAAGGTCAGATTGGATGGGACTTTGAACAACCTGATCTAGTGGAAGGTGTCCCTTCTCATGGCAGGGGGGTTGGACTAGATGACCTTTAAAGGTCCCTTCCAGTCCAAGCCATTCTATGATTCGATGAAAATATCTTCTGAATAATGAGATTTGCTTCTGTCTGTTATGGTCGTCTTATCCTGATGTTTCTTAACTGTTTAGAGATATTTTCAAAACTACTGAAAGAGGGATCTATTGTTGATTCTGTGAAAAAAAGACCTGTTGTAAAAGACCTCCATGCATCTTGCTGTAACAATTGTTCTTTCCTAGCTTCAGTCATTTTGGAATAAATTAATTAATGAAAACCAGTTCAAACTTACTGGATGATTTCTCTATTTTTAAAATGTTTATTTAATTATGACTCAAGTAAGGACAGTAAATATGGTTTTAGTCCTAACTTCTTCCTTAAGGTGGTGTTTTGTTGCCTAAGTCAATACCTGTTCATTTTAATGATTTTTTCATTTCCCTCTATTTTATTTCCTTTCCTGATTTATTTTTGCATGTGATTGACTTAACCAATTTATAATCTAATGCTTTGTAAATATTGACGTTTCATTGAAGTTGGAGTCAAATTACCCATTCTGTGTAAACCATTTCATACCATTCCTATGTCATTAATATTACAAATCAACAAGTCTGAAATCAAAGTCTGGTCATTTCAATTTTATTTATTAATTATATTTCTGCAAAAATATACAAAAATGTGTTTAAGATTTTTTGCAATAACTTTATCATGACTGCAGATCATTTACCTCTTTACGTGTTTTTCAGCTATCGGCACTATTCTTTCCTGGCTGTAACTTACCAAGTAATCACTTCAATTTTATGTTATTGAAATATCTTCACCCTAGAGCAAAAATCCTTATCTTGTACATATCTTGAGTTTTACTTTCCCATTGTCAGCTATTAGCAAGCTGTGGTTGAAAGAATATTCTCATATACTCTTAAATGCCATTAAAGTGACCATTTTACTTGAGTTTTGTGTGTATATTTTACTATTTGTCCTATACGAAGGTACAATGATGTATTAGAAACTGTTTGCCTACATGCTTTCCAAATTGCTCACCAAAATTCTACAATAAATTACATGGGGAAAAAAAGGAATACTAATTCTATTCCTCTGAAGACAAAGGCAAACAGGCTACAACAGAAAGGGATTTGGCCCATAATATTTTACAGATGTACCAGTTATTTTTCATGTCATCTCAATTGTTCGTTACCTTATATTTGATAGTTTCTTTGTATTTGGAAGAAAATAAACCCTATTCAGCTAAATGAAGTACTGGGGATTATTTTCATTTGTGGGATTTTTTTTTAATTTTAGGTGAAGAAAAATAGTATAACATTTCAGAATTTAAAAATGTATTTACTTAGTCCTTTTAGTTTTTTCCTGCAACTAATATAAATAACATTGATTATTTTATTTCCTTGGTGTTCCAATAATTTGCCTCCAAAGCGCAAATAACTTCATCAAATATTAATATATGATACTGAATCTGAAATATTTTTAGAAGTAGAACTATCTGAGGTCACAAGTGCAATGAGTTTTGTTATTTCTTGTAATTCTAAAAGATACTAAGACATCATGGCATATCTAGCATTGAAAGAGATTAAAAGAGATTATATGTTCTTGAAGAACAAAGTCGCTGTATTAAACAGGCCTTAAGAGTTGTCTAAAAAAATATCAGGAGTCTGTGTTGTACAATTATTTTTTTTTTAGTAGAGTAATACTGAATTTACATATGTTGACTCTTTCATATTTTATATAGCTCCAATGGCTTTTAGACAACTACGAAACCGCAGAAGGAGTGAGTCTCCCCAGAAGTACCCTTTACAACCATTACTTACGTCATTGTCAGGAGCACAAGTTAGATCCAGTCAATGCTGCCTCCTTTGGAAAACTCATACGGTCAATCTTCATGGGATTACGGACCAGAAGACTGGGAACCAGGTTTGTGTTAATGAAATCTTAAAGTATAATAGAAAATATCAATAATAATTGTGAATGTGAAGCTTGCATGTTAAAAACAAGCAAGCAAACAAACAAACAAAAAGTATTTAAAATCTTGCTGTTAAGGGATTTACCAAATCCAGTGGGCTTCAGGACCCAGGGGACTCCTGGTCTGGTATAGACAGATTCTGTGTACTCTTAAGACCTAGATATCTTCCATCTCGGTCCAATGGATGCAGTTACTGCTGTTCCCATTTGCAGGTCCAGCTAGTAGTGAGACTGAACGTGTGTTCCAAAGATGCAGATGAACATACACACATGACACTAACACAGCTAACTATAAAAACTAACACAGAGTGATGCCTTCGCTAGCACCCACATAGACACCAATAGCACTCACATAAACATGAATGCAGATAGCCCAATTCTGTTCTTCCTCTCCACATGATCAGGACTGAAGTTGACTAATAAAACATACACAAACCCTCACTCAGTCACAAGCACACCCTATTTATGGAATTGTTTTATCCATCATGACTGCATAAGTAATTTATTTGGTTTTTACTTTTGATATTATATTTAAATGAAGTCAAATGGTAAAGTGCTGAAAAATATAGTTTAAGTGAACTGATTTCCAGAAGCTGGTGGATTTATACCAGTTTTATACTAGAGTGAGAGAAAAGTCAAGCCTAACTTTTATGTGCTGTTTTCCAGTCAGGGCAAATTGTGAAGTGAGCATGATATATATGCATAAAAATAATGTTATTTTTGCTCTTTCATAAAGGGGGAACTCCAAATACCATTATTATGGGATTCGTGTCAAACCAGATTCTCCACTTAATCGGCTACAAGAGGACATGCAATACATGGCTATGAGACAGCAACCCATGCAGCAGAAACAGAGGTACAAGTGTTAAATGAAACTACTTTTGCATATTTCTAATTCTTGGAGACTTACTTGTCCTTATGTGGCAAAGTTGAATCTCTAATGAAAATTGTTTAACTTTTCTTGTGAAAAATGAAGTTTTGTCAGATCTGTAGTTGATATTACTGGAGTATGATATCAGTAGACATGAGAGAGCACAGACCTAAAAACTCATAAATTTTTAAAAAGTTATAATAAAAGTAAAATATTATGCAATTTTCCTGAACAGACACTTCTTGACAGTCTTGGGTTATTTTCCCACAAGCTGGAAAAAAAAGTAATAGGAGCTTTGAATTTCAAATTCTGTTGTTCATTTTCATTACTTTAAGCAGCACATATATAAAATTATATAAGAGCTTGTTCAGCTTTGTGTTGATTTCCTCCTACTGGCGAGAACTGATGTATTAAAACCCTGAACTTGAGGAGAGAACTACAGGCTTGTCAGTCTGACCTTGGTGCCGGGGAAGAACACGGAACAAATCATCTTGAGTGCCATCACGTATCATGTCCAGGACAACCAGAAGATCAGTCCCAGTCAGCACGGGTTTATGAAAGGAAGATCCTGCTTGACTAACCTTATCTCCTTCTATGGCAAGGTGACCTGCTTAGTGGATGAGGGGAAGTCTGTGGATGTAGTGTACCTGGACTTTAGTAAAGCTTTTGACACCATTTCCCACAGGATTCTCCTGGAGAAACTTGCTGCCCATGGTCTGGACAGGCTTTTTT
>NW_010175645.1:7104-8136 GCF_000695765.1 Mesitornis unicolor
AATTGCTACTTTTTTCTTACTGATTTGCTTACTTTTGTGTCCATTTAATACGAAACAGGAAGTTTTGGTATGTACTCCTGTTCTTCCTAGTTCTTCTTTATCTTGTTGATGACTATTGAATGTTTGCTGGTTTTAAATTTTAGTCAAAATTTCTTAGACTTTTCCGAGGAGTGAGTGAGAAGTTTCAGTTTAATTACAGTGTGTAGGATTAGAGTATGAGAATCAATGAAGTTCTACTGTAAATTATCTTAATAATGAGAAAAGCACATAATTTTTCATTGTTCTTTTAATTAACTAATTTCATGTTCACATTTCAGTGGTCTAGTTTTGTTGGATTTCCATAGCTTTTCAAAACCTTAGAATGTTTGTTGATAGCTAAAGACTCTCCAAACTTTTATTGTGGTTACATTTAGCTATATAAAATTAATGTTCTATTCAACTTGAGTAAAGCTAAGAATCTTTTGAAAGGTTTTATATATATAAAAGGTTGGATATTTTTTTCAGTGCCTCTTCTCTTAGAAGTTAATTAAAAAATAATTGGAATACTCAGAATTGAAATAGGAAAAAGGGTCAGATAATTTTAGAAAAGCTAAAATCTTCCATTAAGTAGTTGTGTAAACCAATTGTAGTAACGTTTTCCCGTGTCTGTAATTAAAACCACAAAGAGTAACCTGGGTATAAACAGAGGATTTTGACAGGAATTCTAGTAGCCTTATTGATATTTCTGAAGTTATTACAAAGCTTTACAATCTGCACAGTGCAATTTCAGACTTGAATGATAGTTCACATGCATTGAATTCTGCACCAAGGTTTCTCTAGTTTTCTACTGGCTACAAGGCTATTTCAGGACAAAGCTTCCAAGTGCATATCACTGAGAGCTGGGGCAGAGTTAATTTTCAGTTGTGTTGGAGATGGCAGGCAGAATCTTCAGCCTGTCAGCACAATGGTCTTAACATCTGACCATCCAAACCAGGATTCCTATTTGTATCTTTGTCCTTTTATCCTGTATTGGGTTTTCTGTGAGGGGTTTTT
>NW_010175646.1:0-446 GCF_000695765.1 Mesitornis unicolor
CAGCCGTGCCGCAACGCCGGTGCTGCGGCGCCATCGTCTGGGGGCAGCGCGATGCGGCGCTCTCTGAGGGGCGGCCGCGGAGCCCGCCCGCCCCGGGAGCTTGGAGCCGCGTCCCGCCACCGGTGCCCCTCACCTCAGCCACGGGACAGACGCGCGAGGGGTCAACTCCCCAACGGCCGCGGAGAGGGAGGAGGCGGCGGCACTGAGAGGGTTCTGCCCGTCAGGGAGGGCAGATGGCGCTTCACGGTGTCCTCCTCACCGGCCCAGGGGCGACTGCTGTGGAGCTTAGCCCCTCAGCTGCTAAGCTGGGAGTGATTTAAAACCCATGTTTAAGGTACTCGTGGCTGTATCTGTCTGGGTACCGCCCCAGGTGGGACGTCCCCGCTGCCAGGCGCCAGAGGCTTCGGCCCCAGGACCCCGCTGGCTGCCCGTGCTTGGGGCTCCCG
>NW_010175646.1:477-13382 GCF_000695765.1 Mesitornis unicolor
GCTACCGCCCCGGCGTGTTTCACGCTTTCCTATGGTGATCGCTACTTGGTAAGATGTGGTCAAACCGATCCACAACTCAGTGGAAGCAGTGAGGTGAACTATTTATTAAAATACGACCTTTGACAGACTTTAAACTCTTTGAAACAATTTACAGCAGTTTTTCATTCAGGGATTAAAGGACTTTGTTCTTTCCCCAATCTATCAGTAAATGGAAAACACTCAGATCTCTTCAATGCAAAAGGCAGATTTTCTTGCTGGCATCAGCATTTACTTGCTGTAATGCCTCGTTAAGCTCAGCACCCTCAGGCTCCTCATCTCAGTGCATCTTCAAGAGACAAGTACGTTCCCGCACAATCACGTCTAGGGAAAAGCTGTTTCTCTCAATACAAGCAAATACACAGAATCACAGAATTATTGAGGCTGGAAAAGACCTCTGAGATCATCAAGCCCAGCCTATGATCTAACACTAAGTGCCACATCTAGCCTTTCCTTAAACACCTCCAGGGATGGTGACTCCAACAGCTCCCTAGGCAGTCCAAAGATGATGGTCCATGTCACTCCGGCTTTTTAAGCATTAGCACTGTTCCCACTCCTTTGGCCAGGTGATGCTCAGGCCAGGGCCACAGCACAGCCAGGAACCGCAGCCCGCTTCATCATGGCCACATACATGATCTGATTCAGCGACACAACATGGCCCGTGGCTAAAAGCTGAGTCTTCCTGCTGCCGACCTCTTGCCTCCCACAGCATTTTTAAGCAAAAGGCCAAACATTATGTACTGTGGAGAGCTGAGGGGCAGAGGCAGGTGACAATGTCATTGCAGCAGGAACTACAGATCAAGTCCCAGAGCATCTTAGAGTCGGCAACCTCTCACACCACCAGGGACCTGGGTGACTCCTAAAAGCCCAGAGGGGCCCAGCCCTGCTGCCAGGCATGTGAAGTACCTGTGCGGTGGAAGTCACTTTTAAAGTGGTCATCGAGTGTACATGAGCCATCCCTGGATTTGCTGCCAAAGAGAGACAGGTTAGGAGAGGAAAATCGAAAGACCAAAGTTGCAAAAGGGCTGCTAATTCTCCCTGAAATGTTGTTGGATGTTGAAAAATCCCATGGAAGGATTTATTTGCCTCTTTACACATCTAAACTTATCCCAAACAACTGTACAGACAAATACCCCAGGTTATTTAGTTTCTGCTAGCTTCAGCAGCACAAGCCAAACTTGAAGAGATCTTAACTCTGGCAATTTCCTCAGAAAAATTGTAACTGTAACCTTTGACACTGGATTTACACAACTGCCAACAACCAAGAGTGAGGTTTTGAAAAACTGGGCTCTGGAAGACCATTTCTTTATTCCTCTGAGCCACCATGCCAGAGGGGTAGATAAGTGTATGCTATCTCACCTTCTGCCGGGCTCTGCAGGAGTATCTGTGGCTTGGCGACATCTGACAGCTGGCACACATTACAGAAACTTTGAGGCCTTTGAAGAAAAAGGAATTTTGTAAAAAAAAAAATCTCTTGAATCAGCAAGTACGCAGAAGTGGGAGCAAGCAAGCAAGCAGAAGTAAGACAGAAAAGCCGTATTTTTTCTGGAACTCCATGAAGCGTGGGCTGGCTGCAGTTTGTGTTGCATTGTGTGGCCCAGTCTCTGATGATCTAGCTCTAATTATCTGATTTTTCACAGCATCATGCTTAGTCCCACAATTTCCATGTCAAAGGTACCATTTTAGCTAGGTTGGGGTTTACATCTACCTTGTAACAGTAAGATGTTAGAGCAAATGGAATTCTACCCCCTCTAAATATGATGCCTGCTGGTGATAGGAATTTTTCACCACTAGTGCAGAGGGACACCGTGTTAATGCTGCACTGTGACTATTTTGAATTCTATATTCATTTTCTTGCCAGTACTGGTAAATTTTGCAAATTATACAAAGCTGGAACCAAAGCCCCCCTTGAAGCAGTGCACGGACACTGTCCGACTTCATTATTAGATGATTACCTCTCTTCAGCTAACATTTTTTTGGAAAGTTGAAAACTAGAATTACTTAATTTGTTTGTTTGCTAAACCCTATTGGACAGATTTTAATACCTAACACTTCCACTTAAGGCTAATACAAAAGGTTGTAGTTTGCTATAGAGGACATTATGCTGCTCTTTCAGCCTGGCATTTTTTCCTGAAAAAGGCCCTAGGTCAGGACTTGTAGTATCCCAATCAGTGACCATCCCTCAGCTGCAGAGCCTCACGCTACTGTTTCACAGTCACTTTGAGCAGCTGCTACAAAAAAAGGACAGATTTGCCTTCGTCTAAGTTGTGTGTGTTTGTCACCCTACTTGAATTAAAAACCAGCCTGAAAAGAAACCCAGCACTGGCAGTGAATGAGGAACGGCAGCTGGGGCACCTCCCCTTTTGGCAGCAGCCTGTATTTATGCCAACTCACTTACTAACATGACCGTAACTTCAGTGTTGATACACACAAACATGTTGAAAACTCTACCATCAATAAAAACATTAGTTCCAGGCACTCATCTGTGGGAACATCACTAAGCCCCATGGCATCTATGAAATAAAAAAGTTGGAACAAGACAGAGCTTCTTTCTTTAATCTCATCACAAGGTTCACTCCTGTAACTTCCTTTAAAAACTTCCCCCTAGTGAGCCATACAGTGTCTCTAGGTAATCTCTTCCAACATCTAACAAATCTCATAAGAAAGTTTTTCCTAAAAAACTGCCAAGTCTGGTCTTTAAAGCTAGTAAAAACTATTTCTTCTGTGGACACAAAAATCACCAACCCTTTTGCAAGTTTTCAAGTGCATGAAGAGTTGCTCTAATGCTCCTGTGTCTGCTCTCATCGCCTTTTCAGTCTGAACAAATCCAGCTCTTCCAAAGTTGCACAAGACTTTTGCTGTTGGACCCCACCAGTTCTTCAGGACTTGTCATTTCACTTTCACAGCATCACATAGGTAAAAAAACACAGTGGTTAGGAAAGTCTCATATGCTTAAAATTTAATTCATTTATATTGAAAAGTACTGATTTTATTCAAGGCCTTTCTGATTTCTACCCTGTTTTGCAGACTAAATTTTGCTCTTTGTACAATCAGTACTTTGTAAAAAATAAACTGTCAAAACCCAGAATTATAGCAAAGCAAAGTTGTAACAAACTCCCACCAACTCTGAAAATAAAAAGAACATTCAATCTTCAAACTGAGTTCCATTTGCATATGACCATATGGCTTTTGCTAAACTGTCAAAATAAAGTACATTAATTGTTAGCATAACAAATTACAGAAGGTAATGTAAACATTACTCTGCCATACAAAAACTAAATAAAAAAGGAAATTCTGCATTCAAACTAAGATGGAAAAACAATGATAATTTCTTTTTTTTTTTTAGTTAAAATCAATAAAGCAGTCATTATTCTACCAATTTTTACTCCCAGAAGTTTACAGTCTAAGGCCCCCACCTAAATAAACAGATACATGAATAGTTAGTTGCTTGTGATTAACATTATTTGTTATCTTATGGAAAAAGCAATGAGAAACAAAAGCCAGACCTTAAAACTAAGGTGAAACCATAGTTCAACAAGTATACACCTGTCTGTCAAAAGGAAAGAATGTGGAAAAACATCCATACATCTTACTGAAACTGCTCCATTTATTTCTACAGCTCATTTTGCCAGACATTGGCAAAGTTCAGCCTGAGGTTCCTACAGGTCCAATTATTTCTGTGGTCTAAAATTAACTGAAATGTTAAACTCAAAGAAATATCCAGCTGCACAGCAGACTGTAGACCTAAGAATTTATGAATGTTAGTATTCCCAAATAGCCATAACAAATTTGTCAAAAAATAAATATGGACACTTTTCCAGTTTAGGAATTACTAAATTTCCTCCAGACTTTTTATGGGTAGCAAATAAGGAAAAATAACTAAAAAACTCTATCTTCTGAATGGAAGAAAAAAAAATCGCAAAATAAAACTGATGAGAGAGCACACAGCCAGTCTTTTATTTATACATCTAACATTTGGAGTGTGGGCTAATGGGGAAGAACTGTTCCTTCTTAGAACAGCTCAAAAGGGCACAGAAGAATTTTCCCCATTTGGACAGCATGTCTGACTCCATTTATTTCAACAGAAGGTGGCATGCTGTCCTCCCAGATTTAGGAAAAAAAGAAAAGCCAAAACCACAACTCAACACAGACAAAAACATCCCCACATACCCCGATCAGGACAGCAGCTGCTGTCACCATTCTCCTCACTGCAGGTGTCCCTCCCCAACTCTCTTGGCTCAACCTTGTCCTGCCCTGCCCTGCCTATGGTCTCTTCCAGCCTCAGAGCAGAGGCATTGAGCCACTGAAGTGTTATTCACCAGAGGAGGGAAAGAAATTAATCACAGGTTTTTTAATTCCAGGTCTGGTAGATTTTTTTGTAACATTTTTATTGGGTACTTCAGTTAGCTTCATTTTTCCTGTATCTGGGTCAATATAAAACAAGGCAAAATGAAGGAACTCGCATGCAGCTTGCTTGAATTCTAATAGAACGCGGGGGCCCCCATTAAGTAACTGTAACAAGCATTTTTATTTGCACATCCTGTCCACAATCAGCCTAGGAAGCCATAGTTCTGGGTGACAGTTTTTTGTTAAGTAGCAAGGAGCACCGCAGGCTTTATTACCATGTTAAGTTACTGACTGCATTTTTATCTCTCAACAGTGATCCACTAGTCCTTGATTTAACGATATTAAAAAAGCTACTTTTGATCCCAAGTTTTCATAATATGCTATACAAAGAATAAAAACAAAACCTAGCTATTTTAGGCTCAGATTCAGAAAAATAACTCCGAGTTAGGAATATGCTTGCACTAGCTAGCAGGTATTCAATAATTTTTTTCCTACTTTGGCCCCAAGACATTCCCTTTTAGCCACTGCCCTTGATCTAAATCATGTGATTAGCTTTCTGAACAAACCTCGGATTTTACTATGCAGCAGTTTCCAATAATGTAATAATACAAAGAAGAATTCCTAAATAATATGGAGTCAGACTCCTCAAATTATAATATGTAGCCTAAACTCTGCAGTTAAATTTAAAAAGCAGAGCAATCTTTAAAACCCCATTGCTTGTTCTCTGGACAAAAGCATCCCTCCTGTGAGACTGACAGTGGTAAACACACTGCCAGTGCCTCTTCTACAGCAGCCTCTCCAAGAAACACACCTCAAAAAGCACCCAATGTGAAACTATACTCAACACAGTGAAGAAGCTCCTTGCGCAGGGCCTGCATGCCATAGCTTCTGCCTTGCAGAATTACTGTTTTGAAGTTATGTATTTTATAAAGTTGATCTCTTACCTCACAACTTTACTGACCATATCTGTACCATGTACTATTTCAATTTTAGAAGGTTCACCAACAGACAGAAACCAAACCCCCCTCCAAAAAAACCCCACCTATAACAGGGAAGAAAAAGAAAGAAGTAAAACAAGCTCTTCTCACTTCATTTCAAAGTTTCACAAAACTAAACAATTCACCACATATTTCCCACTTGCTGATCTTCCTGTCAACAGGCTGGATTACTCGCAGTATGTGCTTTCTATGTAGACAGAATTTTGTTGCATTCTTTGACAGTGGGAGGGATATGCAGAAGTAGCCAAACAAATCAGGAACACAAGTCTAGAAAGAAAGAAAAAACCCACCAAACCAAACCACTTTGTAATTAACTTAGTACCACCATTTTTTAACATTTAAAATTTAAGTGTCATGATTACTGATTTTCTCATTCTAACTGATCTCTTACTCTTATCTTCTGCAGTTGCACTGAGAAAAGTTCCTAATTTTTTAAGTTTGATCATATCTTAGTAGCATCTTTTTCAAGGCCTTTATTGGCACTGGTTTCATATCTAGTCCCAGTGACTAATATCACATTACCCTAAAGTCTACTGTAGGGCTACTGATTTTTGCAAACATATGGATGCCCGCTGTGGTTTTTTTATGCCTCTTCATATTTTGGTTTGGTTTTTTTTCAATATATTCCACTCAGGCACTGTCAGGTACAATGTTCATCAGGAGCTGACATTTTTACAGATGTACAGTCATTAATATAGATGCTCTTTGAAATTCAAAGTGTTTAAACAAACAGAACAGGATTCCTTTTTGTTCTTCCATTGATTATTGGAAGCAAAGGCTGCTACCGGTTGACTGACACACAAGCTTCTGTGTCAAGTCACACAGTACAGTGAAATAGCAGGACATTCTTTAAAAAAGATGCACCATGATATCCAAATCTAATGAAAACATAGTGTATAGCATAAAGGAAGGTGAAGTTAGGGAATGGGTGAATGGGCTGGGACACACAGTTGTTAGAAGTGAACGTTGATACACAAAACATTTGTCCATACCCTCAAATGTAAGACTGTCGATTTCAGTTTTATATTTATGTAGTTTTATCTGCCTCATACAGGAGAAGAGACAATCATCATTCCTGAAAGCATTCTATAATACAACTTGAAGAGCCAGACACAGCCCTATTGATCTGTTTGTTTGTTTTCAACAGAATAGACTTAATGGAACCATTTGTATTGGTAGAAAAACACAGTGAAATGGTATTATAATAACAATTTCCATGTGGGAAAATAGATCTTATACATGTCAGAAAAATTAATTAACAAGTGTATTTTTACTGCTTGCAACTGTGTCTCTCAAAATGGAACCTCTTGCTGATCCTTCCTAAACTGCGTACCTGAACTGTGGATCATTACCTCAGCCAAACAGTAGTTGCAGTAGGAAAAGCTATGATATTTGAATAGCAGTTACGTTTTGGTATCTACATGGCCCAGCCACACTGACCTCCAAAATCCAGCACAGCTTCATCACACAGGGATTTCTAAGAAACAGTATATACTTTTCTTTAGAAACTATGAGATGGAAAGCAAAAATATGAACTCTTGTAATACCTCAGGAACCTTCTTTTGGTCATACACAGTTAATGTTATTTTCCACTTTACATCCCCCTCCCCTCCTGCCCTTAAAGCACAAGAAGCCAGGTAGGATAAGCTATGAAGAACAAAATTTAGCCAGAGGTGCCAGTATGCTGTAGCATAAAATGTTATTGCAGCCCAAGGCCCAAGACATGCAGCAAACCAAGCTGCCACTACTGCTTACCACACCATTCTTTATGCCTTTTTTTTTTCCCACATGCAAAGCTACATCCTCTTCCTCAAATGAGGCTCTTAACACTCCTACGCTTGGTTCTTTCCAGTCTCTAAAGATTACTCCTACAATGACTCTGGTACAGGGTCACATCAATTTTACCTGGTTTGCTCACTTTAACATCTTACTGATGCTTCCCTTATTCTCCCTTGTTTTTCCTAATGTTGGCTACATACACTGACTGGACCTTCATTAAACACTAAGCTTTCTGGGGCAAGGTTATTACTTTTTTAGGATTGGGCACACAACATAGCAACATACCAGAGCATTTTTTTTTTATTCTGACATGAGTTTAAAGGACATTTCTCTCAAGGAAGTGAGTGTTTGGTATTATTACCTGTAAGGAGAAAATCGTGCACAGTATGTTCCTTTTGTAATGTTACTTCAAAGAAGGAAAAGGAGAAAAAAATTGGAGGGAACATAAACCTCATTAACTCACAGCAAATAGGCCTCTCTTCAGGTACAATGGCAATGGACAAACTGACAAGAAAGAATGAAGCACATGTTTAGCACGTATTTCCCTAAGTGCATGAAATCAAAGTACTTGTTCTGCTTTGCACTTAAAAACAAAACCAAAACCAAAACCAACTCCCCCTTCCCTAGACCAAACCAAACCAAACCCCAAATGAAACAAACAAAAAAAGCCATAAAAGTCCAGATGCCATGCAGGAGAAGTAAAAATCACATTTCTCATGGAAGTCTAACAGCTTTAAGGAACAATTAGGTGAGATCTGCTTTTCACTGAACCGTCCTATGAAAAGCAGTTTAGGTAACTGTATGCAAAAGATAAGATGGAGCAAAAAGCACACTAACTTACCAAAACAATTACAATGTCTTTTTTTTCTCTCCTGTTGTTGGAAAACAACTGACCCTAAACCCAAAGTATTTGTAATCAGATGCTACTATTTCAGCCACGTACACGAGTGATTCATACACAGACAATACACCGAAAATACTGAATACCAGTGTTCTGATTCCAAGACACATTGCCAGCTGTTACCAAAATTTACTTTGAAGAGGGTATGGAAGAATAGAAGTAGTTAAACAATGTCTGTAAAGTGACTTTCTGAAACGACCTATCGTCCCAACTTGCCTATGTAACATAAGGTTAAGCCAGCTAAACTCAGGCTTTTCCCACAGTGTGTTGTGATAATCAACTGGACACAGAACCCTCTTCACTTTCTGTAAAAAGTGCAGCTTACCTGCTATTTAGGTTAACTATAGAGAAATGAAATAATGAGACTGAAAGGGCTGATTAGGAACACCTGTCCCTACTGCCAAAGAGAAACAGGGTATTTGGAAAATTTTTCACTTTTCTTTTAAAAAGAAAAAAAAAATCTTCATATATTGTCAGTGGAACTCACTGCTGTAGAAAGTCACTGAAACAAGACCCTACAAATACATAGAAGTGGAACTGATAGTTTCATAACACATCTAGAGGAATTGAAATTTTTTTTTCAAAACATACCAACCTTTACACTTCAGAGCTTCAATAAATCTTTAGAAGACCAAGAATAGGCTTCTTGCCAAGAGAGAATGGAGATTATGGCATCTCCCCCAAAATGAGTTCCTCTGTCGACCTTGCTGTTCATAACTGTCAGGATCAAAGCAGCGAACAAGATGGATGCTGATACTAATCCACTGTGTTAGTCCTTGGATAAACCTTCCTACAGTGCAACAAACCATTTCAAAATACTATTTTTAACAGAGTGCCAACTCCTAACATTCCCAGCTTCATTCAACATAACAACCACCAACACCGTATAACACAGCCCAAGTCTCAGATTTTGGCAAAGGTTTCAGAAGAGTATGATTGGATCAGCTGGTGGCAGGTATTTAAACATAGGAAAGCATTTAAAACTGCTGAAGTCCTTAGACTTCTTAAAGAATCTGCAACATGATTTTCTCCATTTCCCAAGAGTAAGTTACTGGCTGTCCTTATACAAATGGTCTATACTCTGTGATGCTAACTAAATTGCAAAAGAATTCCATTCAGATTTGGAGAGCAGATAGCTCTTGAAGCCTAAAACTAGAAGACAGCATAACAAAAATAAAGCAAACAAAAAAAATTAATCTCAAATCTCAGTTGGGAGATATTAACAGCAGCAAGTCAGTCAGTGAATGTTTTATTGTTGCATTTCCCTGACTGGTTATAGAACAAATTTCTACTCATTTCTGCCTTAATAAAACATTAATACTAGAATTCAGAAATGCTAATAAGTGCCCAGCTTGTGACCAATGGCCTGATTTTCCAGAGCTGTAGGAAATGATGTCCCATCATCTTCCACTGGTTCCCCTAAAACATGGAGTCTGGAAAACATGAGAAAGCTGCCTGGAATAGAGCAAGCACCACCAGTCCCAAAGAACAAATAAATCTCACCCTGTCCACTCTAAGCCTCCCACTTACCACCCAGCAGGCTGAGTTGTGTTTCATATAGAAGAAACACAGTACTTGACAGATGACACCTATATATTTTCCAGCAGAAGAGTGAACAGACTCCAAGCAGTGCAATTTATCTGAAATTACCTTGATTCCAGGCATGCTTTTCTTAATGAGTTTATGAAGACAAAGAGCATACTTTTCTTTATGAAACATTCATACCAAAGGAAATTATAAATCTTCACATTAAAGCACAAGTTTCCAGGCTGGATATTGCCAAGAGGGTTCACGGTCATCTCATTTTCTCCACATTTCGCGCAACGCACATTATACATTTGTAATTTTTCTGAAGCAGCATCACAAATTTATTTGATCTGTTTCTAAAAAGACACAGATCTTAAATTATATGAAGGACATTCCCAGGATGGGGAACCGTCAAAATGCTCCTTCCAAAAAAACTAGTAGTGTAAAACTGTCACCATAAGACACAAAGGCTAAGCACGTCATCTGCAGTACTTCTCATGAGCTAGGAATCTCATGGGTGAGATGGAGAAGAAAGACATTGAGGTGCCGGAGTGCATCCAACAAGCAATGAAGCTGGTGAGGGGTCTCAAGCACAAGCTTTATGAGGAGCAACTGAGGGAACTGGGGTTGTTTAATCTGGAGAAATGGAAGCTCAGGAGTGGCCTTATCACTTTTTACAACTGCCTGAAAGGAGGCTGTACTGTGCTGCCAGTCTCTTCTCCCAAGTAACAAGTGATAGGATGAGAGGAAATTACCTCAAGTTGCACCAGGGGAGGTTTAGATTGGATATTAGGAAAAGTTTCTTCACTGAAAGGGGTGTCAAGCATTGCAACAGGCTGCCCAGGGAAGTGGTTGAGTCACGATGCCTGGAGGTATTTAAAAGATAGATGTGGTGCTGAGGGACGTGGTTTAGTGGTGGAGTTGGCTGTGTTACACTAATGGTTGCACTTGATGATCTTAACAGTCTTTTCCAAGCTAAATAATTCTATAGTAATACAGGCATGTGAAACCATCTAGTGTTTGAAGAAATTATTTTGTTCTGAATAAACAGTTTTTGCTTTCTCATAGCTTACCAGCTCCCATACTGAATGTGACAGAGGAACTATGGAGGGTAAAAAAAAAAACAAAATTGCATGGGGAAAAAAAACCATTACACACATTTGCTCCAATTTAAGTGCTGGAATTAGTGAACTTACGCTCTTTTATAGTAACCTCTGAAATACAGTTTTAACAGTAGCCACACAAATAACAGAAACAAAAAGGGGCAAGCTCTTAGGACAGTTCTCCTCCCAGCCATACTGACAAGGAATCTTTCTTCCTTTCAGGTGATTGCCTTCACAACACCTGTAACAACTTAGCATTCCTGAAAGCTGTAATAGCTTATTTAGATTTCCAGTGGCTTTATCAGTTAAGACCCGATACATAATAATACAGTCCTAATGCTGTACTTACAGCCAAACCTCGCATCCTTAGAAGTAAAGCTAAAAAGCCTCAAATACTGAGTTTCGGGAAAACTTAAAACAAGAAAGCCCAATTTCCTGCAAGTTTTCTCATTGATGTTACATGTAGAAGGGCAAACGTTGGCTGAAGGTTTTCCTGTGGTTCTGGTATCTGTGAGTGCCGTCTCTTAAGCGAATTCTTCTGTGTTCATTAAAATGCAAGACCCCATTACAGCTTTTTTTTCCTCCATTGTTGAGACAGTTTCAGGCAGTCAACCACCTCCTCCTTAGCCTTTCTTTCCAGCTCTTGGAGAGAGAGAACAGCAAGCACGCAGGACTCAGAGCTTGTGTTCTCCCATTTTTGATGGTCAGCTGCCAAAAGCTGGCACAAAACCAGTTCTTCAAAGACCACAATACTCCTGTAGCACGAAGAATCTTGACAACATTTTACACCGTGTTCTAGGAAGCGCACATAAATCAGGTCTTTCAAAACTACAGAATTTGACCATATTGGGCTGATTTCAAGACAAGTATCAAACAACAGCACCCTGCAAACATGGCCAACTATTGGGCTGGCCAAAAAGTAATAGTGTTTTGTTTGGGTTTTTTTTAATAGATGGACATACATGTCCTAAAATGTAACTAACTTCATTTTAAACAGAAAATTCATGATGTAACTTGACAGCTGACAGTTTAAGCTTGTTTCAGAAAAAGAAAGTACACGATTTTGTTAACCATTATTTATTTGGCATCAACATAAAAATGGAAAATCAAAAGGAACATTTTTGTCCTATTCTGCTGCATTACTTCTGAGAAGGAAAAAGTGCTGTGCAAGCTGATAAAAAGTTACGTGATGTGTATGGTGAGGATGACTTAAAGCTATGGCAGTGTCTGGATTGGTTCGCTAAATTTCAGTCTGGAGATTTTGTGATGTTGAAGATGCACCATGCTCAGGAAGGCAAATCAAAGTTGGTAACAACAAAATAAAGGCATTGATAACTCCAATCAGTGTCCAGTGACACAAGAGATTGCTGTTAACATGTTGAAATCGAGCATTGAAAAACATTTGAAACACCTTAGATATGTTAGGAAGCTCGATATTTGGGTACCACATGAGCTCAAAGAAATTCACCTCACTAAGCACGTTGACATCTGCAATACTCTCTTGAAATGCAAGGAAAATGATCCAATTTTGAAACAAATTATAACAGATGATGAAGAATGGAACATCTACAACAATGACAAATGGAAATGACCATGGAGCAAGTGTGACGAACCAGCTCAAAGCACTTCAAAAGCAGATATTCAAAGGAAGGTTCCGCTGTCAGTCTGCTGGGATTCCAAAGGTATTGGGTATTTTGCATTGCCTTCAAGGAACCAAACCATTAATTTGGACATGTACTGTCATCAACCGGATAAATTAAATGATGCCGTCAAACAGAAGCGCCCGGAATTGGTGAATCGCAAAGGTGCTGTGTTTCTCCATGATAACGCTAGACCGCATTCCAGTTTGGTCGCATGTCAAAAACTGCTGCAGCTTAGATGAGATGTGTTGTTACCACATCCACCATATTCACCAGACCTGGCACCATCAGACTGCCATTTGTTTTGTTCTTTACAAAATGCCTTGAATGGTAAAACCCCTACTGCTGCTGAGGGTATCAAATCATTCTTGGAACTAGTTTTTTTTTTGCCAAAAAAAGAGAGTAATTTTCTTGAGCGCAGAATCATGAAGTTGCCAAAAGGTAACTGACCAAAATGGACAATACATTGTTTAATACAATTTTTGTTTCCCATGAAAAATTCATCTTTCATTTATCCAGAAAAAAAATGCAATGACTTTTTGCCCAACCCAATACATCATACCGTATTCCTGCT
>NW_010175646.1:13406-14056 GCF_000695765.1 Mesitornis unicolor
AAGGAAGGACACAAATAGCCATCTTTCCTTAACTTCACTGTAAGAAAACAGCTGCACCACTTTAGCTAGCACTCTTCAATCGATCAGTCCATCAGCTTGGGGCAGACAGCTACCAGGAAAAAGTCTGGAAAAAATGGCTGAGATATGACGAAGAACAATGGATTGTACCAGTCTTAGTTGGAAAACAAGACTTGACTACAATATACAGCAATGGTAACTTCAACAATTAAGTTTACAGTTTTTTCCTACATCCTGCTGCCAAGTTAACATGAGATCATTAAAAGAACCTTTAATACATATTTATAGTCACAACAACATTAAGTTTATTTGCATAGAAACAAACCAGACTAACACATCTCCAGATTAAGTAACATGACTGTGAGCATACTGTAATTTAACCTCTATCTGCAGCCAGTTTCAGCATTTTTAATGGGTATTTCAACATGAACTGGATAGTGACACCTGAGTACTTCGTAAGAGACTGAAACTACATTAAATAACTAAATAAAATCAAATATTTTTGCACATTTAGAAAGAAAAAGCAGCACCATTACACATATGCGTCACAGCACCTGAAACTACCTGCAATGCTGTCTGTTTCTGATGCCGGCTTCCCTATGCCCTTAATCTCCTCAACCTGACATAACCCT
>NW_010175647.1:0-593 GCF_000695765.1 Mesitornis unicolor
ATTTTATATATATACACATACACATATATACACAAGGATGCATCTAAGAGTTACCATTTTCTCGTTGATTACAGTATCATTCCCTATGCCTCTTGCTCTTGAAATGATCATGACTTGATGCCACTGCTAAAAATACTCTGTGCTGTGCGCAAGGCATGCCAACCAGAGCCCGCCGGGCATCGCAGGGCTCACACGGAGCTAGGAAGATGCGCTGCTTTTCCTGCATTCATTCCCAAGGCTCCGAAACAACAAAAACCAGGTATTTCTGCAGAGTATTAAGTAAAAGCTGCTGGGTACCATTGTGTAAGGCTGAGGCGATGTTTGAGCTCTAAAGGCTTGCCTTCATCTCCCCGCAAGAAGAAAATAACAAACCCTTGAGAAAAAAAACAAACCCTCATCGCAATTTGGGACTTCAGACGACCACAAAATCTGGAATTCTGGCCAATGCAGGCTTGGAGGATGAGGGGTGGTTGTGGGCCTGGCGTGGCTTTGGAAGGATCCCGTTTCCTTTCCCAGCGTGGAGAGGTCACCACCCACTGGCAGGTGCCCGGCCCCGGCACTGCCCGGCGATGGGGGGCGGGGGGCCCGCGCTG
>NW_010175647.1:630-2007 GCF_000695765.1 Mesitornis unicolor
TCCTGCCCGCAGGGCTTTGCCTTCACCAGCCACCGCTCACGTCACCTGCACCCCGAGGAAACTGGACTCCCTCATGCTCTCATAGTGCTCGATGGCCAAGGCAAAGTCAAACTCGCTAACGGCCGGCCCGTCGATGGCGATCTTCATCAGGTCAGACAGGCCCTCGTCCTTGGCACGGCGCGACCGGCCATGCCTCAGCAGCTCCCGGCCCCGGCTGATCTTCTCAGCGAGGACCGAGCCCAGCGGCAAGGCCAGGGCGATGGCCGCCAGGATGGCAAAGTCCGGGAAGAGCTCGTGCATCTCGGAGGGGCTGCAGACCAGCTTGGCACACAGGTCCTTGAAGGAGAGCTGGCCGAGGCTGAAGACGATGCGCTTGAAGAGGGGAAAATCGCTCAGGGCCCGCTCGCTCACCACCACACGGGAATAGGCCTGCAGGAGGAAGTTCAGCTCGCCGACCCCGTAGCTGCCGATGTCCTCCAGAGACTGGGGGTAGCACTTGGGGTTGAAGATGGCCGAGAAGGAGCTGACGGCCTCCAGGGCGCTGCTGGGGAACCTGTCCAGCAGGCTGCCCTGCACGCTCTCCAGGTAGCTGTCCTTCAGGCGCTCAAAGTGCTTCAGGTGCGCCTCGGAGCAGTTGGCCAACTCCACGCCCTTGTAGTAGAGATGGCCCTCGCCCTCCCGGCCCCGTGGGTGCTCCTTCATCTCCGCGAGGAACTCCTGGAGGTTCTGGCCGCTGGCGCTCTTCTGGGTCTGCAGGCTGGTGGCGGTGGCGGAGACGATGGGCTTCAGGATGGAGAGGTCGAAGTCCTCGATCTGGAAGAAGCGGCTGAGTTTCTGGAAGATGGGGAGGACGTCCAGGAGGATCTTGGTAAAGGCCACGAACTGGAACGTCTTGAGCTCTTTGCAGAGGCCATGGGCCACAGGCGACCGTGCCGCCTCGCTCTCCAGCAGCAGCACCAGCGTGGGCCATGAGGAATCGATGGCTTCCACGGCTGGGAAGATCGAAGTCCAGTGGATGGCTCTGGGGCTGCCAAGGTCGATCTTGCAGAGATCCAGGACACACCGCAGCTCCCGCAGGCCCTCGCTTTCCCCCCTGCCACTGGAGTAGAGCCTGTAGATGGCGTCCACGGTGGTCTCGTACTCCTGGAGGTACTCGACACCGCCGAGGCTCCCAGGTGGCAGCGGGGCGCTGCCGTGGGACAAGCAGTGCATCTCCATCAGCAGTGGGCAGAGGGAGGTCAGCGCGGCGCCCAGGCTGCTGCTGGCACTCAGCCAGGTGATCTTCATGGCGGGGATGCCGAAGGAGCGTACCACCTCACCCACCTTGCCCGCGGCCACGCAGGCCTCCCCGGCCGGCAGCTCAAAGCTCCCCAGGAA
>NW_010175647.1:2094-3483 GCF_000695765.1 Mesitornis unicolor
CCCCACGAACGGCGAGGCCTTGATCCTGCGCCGCTCCTCGCTGTGCAGGACCTTGGCCATCGCTGTCTGAGCCGCCCAGGGGGATGTGAGGGTGGGCATGGGGAGAGAGAAACACAAATGAACTGGGGCAGGCGGGGATGCGCAGCACCCGGCACCAAGCAAGGCTCCCCCCCTGCATCTCCCCGAAAGCAGTGCACAGCCCCGAGCCAGAGAGGAGCCCTGGAGCGAGCTGCACACACAAACACACACAGGCTGGACAACTCCTTCCTTTTCCTCTCTTCTATCAACTCCTCCCGCCTTGGGCTGCGGCCCAGACATGGAGCGAAGCTGAGAGCTGCAGGTCTCTGCCCCGAGCCGGGGGTTGGAGCCCACAGACCAAACACCCTGGGCAGCTCTGAGCCAGTGTGCCCCCCTCAGCCCCCAACACTAAGGCAAAACACCAAAAACCTGCAGCCTCAGTTTAAACCTCAGCGATTGCTCCTGCCCCACCAGCACAGCACGGGGAGCAGAGCAGCAAAACCTCCCGGCGTCGCTTCCCTCTTTACTCGTTTTTTGCTGTTTCAGGCAAACTGAAGGGAAAACTTCCTCGGTGTGCGTGAGCACTGCAAGTGGCACTCCAGGCTGAGCAACCCAATTAGTGGATTTAGTCTATCTGCAGCAAAATAAGGCTCTTTAGGGATCTACAGAGCCTGGCAAACAGCCAAGACCCGCTAAAAAATTAATTTGATTTTAGCAGGCATGAAGCATTTGTAAATTTAAGGAAAAACCTCTCCAAACTCTCTGGCTACTTAATCTTTCCCATCATCCAGTTTAGGGCAAAGGAGGAAAAACCCACAGTGCCCGTGTGCTAATCGAGCTCCCCAGCTTTCATCCTTCAAGCAGCCCAGCAGGCTCCAGCAGCAGAGGATGCCCCCAGTCCCCCGTGTTTCTGGAAGCACACATGTGGCCACGAGCCCAATGCTCCCTCAATGGAGCCCACTGCCTTCTCCTTTGTCAAACCAGCGGTGACACTGAGGACGTGTCACGCTGATGTTTGACGTGGAGGAAGTCTCCATCTCCACTGAAGCTCCTGGGGAAGGGGGCTCACATTGCTGGGAGGATCCAGCGATCCCCGCAGCGAAGCCAACCCTGGCCCTGGTGAGCAGTCGCTTTCACTGGGGCTGGTGGGACGGGAGCTCAGGCTTACGGCTCCCGTTCACACACACAGCACCCAAAACAAAGCCAAGTGGATGCCAGCGATGCTCAACAGGGTGCTGGAAAGCAGGGAGCTCCCTTGCTCTGCCAAACACAGCTCAGCACAGTGCTGTGGGATGTGGTCACAGACCCCATCACACCATACACACCTGCATCTGCCGGATGCTGCCAGCGTGGTAGGGCTCGCTGTGCTCG
>NW_010175647.1:3516-4774 GCF_000695765.1 Mesitornis unicolor
CAGGGAGGAGCACCTCTCGTCCGGGACCTGCTCCTTCGCCATCCAGTAGACGGTGGTGAGGACGGCCACCTTCGCCGGGTTCACCTCCACCTTGATGAGCGGGTGCAGCTGCGGGCGGCCGTGGAGGCGCGTCTCGAAGGCCGACTGCTCGCGGTTCACCGCCAGCGCCTGGCGGTGCGCGCCCGAGGTGACGTGCCGCAGCAGGGCATGGCGCTGGAAGTTGTCCGTGCCCACGGTAAAGGCGTTCTCGGCTTTACCGTGCTTGTTCTTCACCAGCGCCTGCCGACACTCTATGCAAAACATGAGTTTCCGCTCATAGTCAAACTCCAGCCAGGTAAATTCTTCCTTCCAGTGCTCATTGAAATAGCGCTTACACTTTTTATTGGAATTGGAAGTTTCCCCGGCTGGCTTTTTCCCTGGAGGCACCATATTGCCGCGGCTGGGAAACCAAACGCTACGGCTGGACCAAAACGAGCCTTGGAGGAGCAGGCTCTACACTTAATTTAGTGAGAAGGTCTATTACAATGCTCCTGGTCCGACTGGGGATGAAAGAGACACAAGGGAGAGGGGTTAGGGCCCCGCGCGCCTCTGCCTCCGCTCAGCGTTAATTCCTGGCTGCTAACGAAGAGCCGCGGTGGCACGGGGGGGACATCACGGGGCGTCCCACCGAGCACCTCATGGGTGTCACTGGCAGCTCTCGGTGTCATTGGTGGGACAGGGATGCTCAGCATCGGTGGGGCCTGGGACTGCAAAGCATTTACACACGGATTTAAACCGGGTTGCAGAAGTTTTTAAGCATCCACTGAACTCCTGCCCTGAATTTCAGCCCTGCTCGGGCCTATCCTCACATTCTTCCATGAACTGGATTGGAAAAACCAAACTGAGCCTTGGCAAAGGAGAAGCAGGAGGAACCCAGCACAAGGTGAGGAGGGCAGGGAATGAAAACACGGAGGAAAAAGGAAAGAAAATGGACATTATGCAGCAGCGCAAACCAGGGAACGCTGTCTGGTTTGCTGAGAAACCCAGAGGGAAGTTGAGGTTTTTCTGAAGAACAAAACCCCCAGAATGAGAGCCATCAGCAGAGCCCGCAGGGATGGGCAAAGCTTCACGGTGCCTGCGATGAAGCAGGGCTGGCAGCGGACGCGAGGGCTTCTGCGTCTCACCCCGCTGGTGAACACGGTCTGGTTCACTCCTCAGAGCCAGGGCTCCCACCCGGTCCCACACCACGGCACAGCGCAGCCAGGAGCACCCAGAGGTT
>NW_010175647.1:4816-5071 GCF_000695765.1 Mesitornis unicolor
CGGTGCAGGGCAGCATCTCCTCACAGCACAGCAATTCGAAAACTGTGTCGAACGGGCAATACCAGGGCCCATCTTGCCAAATGTTCCCCTGCAGCTGCCAGCACCAGTTGGATGCTCTCGGGGATGGGGTTGTGACGGTGCCCCCACCATGTCCTCGACCCCCATGCAGCAGGGACAGCTCTGCCGTTCTCGTTCACGGACCACGTGCCCAGCCGGCCCCGAGCCCACCACCCCAGGACAGCCCCAAGCCCACCG
>NW_010175648.1:0-40913 GCF_000695765.1 Mesitornis unicolor
TTCTGTGATTCTGTGATTCTGTGAAATTGAAGAGACCTCTATCAAAATTCCTGGTCTTCAAAAGAGATTGTCATACCAGTATCAAAGTTTGAAATCAAATAGCCAAACAGAAGAAATATTTTAAAAAATTGAATTTAAGCTAGGCTAGAGTGTAAACTCAGACATCTAGTCTGTCTCCTATATACTCAATCTCTCCCCTCAAATTAGGTAGCTTCTGCATCTAGTGCAGAACTTCTGTCTAAGTTAAAGAAACTTCTAAATTTTTCTCCAAGTCTCTCTAGAGACCTCAAGTGATCCATCAAATGCCTAAATTATTTGATCAAGGGATTTGCTACTCTGAACCTTTTTTAAAAAATATTTGGAAAAAGTTTAGTATTTCATTTCCTTCCAATGCTTTGCTATTGGAGACCATTATCATAGTCCAGCCATTATTTTCTACAGGTAAGAACTGAGAATGTACATTTTATTCCTTTTGGGAGGCAAAGAAAATATTCCAGACCTGAATATCTGTCAGATTCCAGAAAACTCGTTCTGACTGTGTGTGTGTCCTATTTTGTAGTGTGGACTCTAAAATCCTCTTTAGGGAAACAGCCTTTTTTCTGTCAATCCTTTAAGCTACTGTTACAAACACAAGTAAGCATGAGGCAAGACTTTGCTCAACATAATTTCAGAAAATAGAGCTGAGACTGGCTTTATATCAGACTCTCTGTGCATTTGCATTCTTCAGATGGTACACATTGGATTTTACTTCACCTGGCATGAAATTCTAGGGTGAAACAGGTTGGTGAGAATATCACAGAGGTAAGGAAAGCAAACATTGGCTGAAGAAGCTGAAGGAATTCCTGGAAACCCCTAGTTTCTTTTTCTTTGCCTAGTAGGCAATATAATGAAACAGCCTTGCCTCTCCATGCAGTGACTTCTCCCCTTACTTTCGCTAAATTTCCAGCAGGGATAAATCTTTCTTAGGATGGTGGGGGAATAACCAATGAATCAGAGATGAAAACAGATGTTGACCTTATGGTGCAACATATCTTAGTTTTCCCTAAGTCCAAACATTCCTAAGACATACATTTGCAGTAGTCTGCTTGCAAGTAGCCAGATCAACATAGTTGCTAGAGAATAGTTTTATTTAAAAGGAAAAACAAGTTTGTTCTCTCCAGGAAAACATCCTCCTCCACTTCCAGGGATTTACAACACATTAAGGAGAACTTAATCACCAGAACTCTGTGAAAAATATTTGTCTGAAGTTACCAAGCAGTAGAATGCACAACAGGACTGGGAGAAGCTTCTATTTCAGGCTGATCTGAGAGGGCTGGTATGGGAAATCAAACCCAATCTACTTGTTTTCCTTATTGATAAAGCTCTCTGTAACTTACCTCTCCATGAATGTAAAATGAAATATTTAGAGAAGACCCAGTGCGAAAATGAAGAATTGAAAGAATGCAACAGTAAGATCCCAGCTGACCTTAATTCACTATTATTTAATCCTTTGTCTTTGCTTATTATATAGGCCATTGTTAATTAACTTCATCTTTCAAAGGTCTCTTGACTTTATAGAAAGCACTTTGCACCTGATACTTATTTTGCTTTCTGGAGGTGAAATGCTAAACTTAGAATCACCATTTAATCATATGTTCCCTATGCATTCCACCCAAGCACTGTTGAGGCAAGCTTTTATTCTAATTACAAAGGTGAGCTGAAGAACCAGTGATTAAAATAAGATCAGTTTTTCCTTAAATACCATTGTAATTCAGTAGTGTGATCAAAGCCAGTAGCTGCTTCCAGAAATACGTTTACAGCAGATGAACTTTTTAAATAAAGAATAGCAAATCCTCTTTTTCTTACTTAGGTTAAAAAAAGAAAACCAACTGAAACAGCCCAGTCTACTGGACTTCTGTTAAAAAAACCCTCTGCCTTCCTTTCAGGCGAACAGGGGACTCAGGCCAAATAAGGCAAAAGGATTTGCCAAAAGACCTCAGGGAAGATTGTGTTCTGTCTATAATTTTGTTGTCAGAATAATACCCATTGATTTTTACTTTTTTAATAAGGAAAAAAATGTGGCATGATCAGTTAACACATGTAAAACACTTTCAGTTCCATGGTGAAATAACACCTATCTACACACATACATATGTGCAGAGGTATGTATAACATGTTAGGCATAATTATTTTTGTTTCCTCCCAATTCCAAGTTGCTTGTGAAGCATGATCATAGTATCTAAAACTGAAACTAAACCCAGAATAATCTGTCAGATATGCTGGAAGAATTCTAGTAGCCCTGATAAGAGTTACTGCCTCCTTTAGAAGCCCGAAGGAAGCCCAAAGTCCAGTTGCTACTCCTCAGGGCACCTGGAGAAGCTGCTGCCTGGGAAGCAGAAGAGTGCACAGCCAGTCCCACTGTGGGCTCTGCGCTGTGCAGATGCTGGAACAGAACCCAAAAAGGGTCCCACTAAGTATGTCTAATACATTTGGTGTAACAGATGGAAATGGCTACTCATGAGATATCATGCTCACTATCTGGGGACAGCGACTTTTAGGATCAGTCTCGGTAACAGACAGCAGAGCTTTTCTGCATGCCAACGTGAACACATTTTCATAGTAACTGCAAGAGAGGGCAGCAAAGTCTGCTTCCCAAGCAAAATGCTGACAAAAAAGCAGCTCATTTAAATATCTATGAAACGGTGAGGTATTTAGAGCTTCTGATTCACCATAAAAACATCCAAGGCATATCTGCTCTGTAGGCCACAAAAGCATAGTGACACAGGCTGTTTTTCCTTGGTAATAAGTGATCCTATTGATGACTATTTGGAGTGATGCTCTGATGGAGTCATTTAAAATCAGAGTGCCCAGCTAATTGTGTTCAGATCTGACACAGACTGTTTTAGCCATCCAAAACAAATGAAAGGGTGGGCTTGAACCATTTCTTGTAGCCAGAAGATGCTGAACTCACTTTGACTCAGTACAGGTGTTGAAATCACTACAGGATTAGCCCTGGAGGTGGGTAATCCTTTAAAGGGTCAGAGCTTTGGGTTAGATAAAGATCTAAACATTTGGATGTTTATCTGAAACCTTATCTCAGTTATCTAAACTCCTGGAGGCTGAACACCCATCAGTTGTACATCTACAAGTAAAAGAGTAATAGGGTCTCTTGTTCCTACAGACTTAAAGCCTGATCCTGACATCTCTAGATAAACAAAACCTCACATTGATATCAACTCATCTTAAAGGTGGAGTATTGGTAATGGGAAGTTGTCTTTCATCTAAAGGTGATCACAAACATTATCTGATGGGGAGGAAAAATGAAGTTTTGGTTACAAAATGTAGTTGGTTTTTTTTACATAAAAGAAATCCATAGCAGATTTTTCTTTTTCACTGAAAACCTGTATACTTGAATATTGCCAAAGGAACTTTGGTTGAAAAGCAAAATATTTCATCCCTTTCTTTTCTCCCCCAGAAAAAAAGGGATCCTGATATTGAAGTGCTGTGATTTTAAATCCATACTGGCATTTTAACTCAGGTGCCTCAGATTTCTTTCCCAGGTTGTCCTTCATCCCTAGGATGCCATATGACTGCTACTGAGACTCTGTGCTGTAGTACCTCATGGGAGACATAAGAAAATCTGAGTCAAACATGCACACTGCATCTTTCAGCACTGAATTATGCCAGTGCAGAGAAATTTTGCTTTTTTACTATGGTGCCTCAGATTTTTAAGTTTTTCACCAAATGTTTTGCTCCTTTCTGGCACTTCAATGAACCTAAGAACAATTTTACCAGCAGGTGAAAAATGAACTTGAGGATATCAAAAGCTATGTGAGTTGGGGGAGTGAGGTTAGGGGTGTGGAGGCTGTGTGTCGAAGGGGTGTGTATGGAGGAACCAGGTACTTGCTAGATACCAAGTGTGTACAGGCCCACTTCATAGTGTTACAACCATTGCTTTCTCCCCAGGGCTTGCTGAAGTGTTTCTAGCTCCCAGTTTCCACATCTACAGGGAAAGAAAAGCTGGCCCAAAGGATGAAGCAGAAGAAGGAGAGGGGGGATTCAGCAGGTGTGAAAACAGCTGGAGATGAACTAGGTACAGGGTCAGTTCTCTGCTCCAGATCACTCCTGGAGCCTTTGTGTTTTTCCTATTGACTGTGAAGGCTAGCACTCTCTTATCTCAAGGGATGTTTTTCAAGGATAAATGCTATAAAAAACAAACAAACCAAAAATTTACTTAATTTAATACAGTAACAGAAGCTACAGAAACATAGGGGACAGACAAAAAACCAGACTGGCTACTGCATGGTGAACCCATATGAGCTCTTTATCAAGGTCTGGGCCACGTGTCTGTACTGCTGTTCTCAAACTGAGCCTTTTCCATGTTCCGATCGCATTAGCATACTGGAGACTTAACATTGTTTTGCAGCATTTTAAAGGCGGGAAGAGAATTTGAACACTTTCCCCTTCCTTTTCCTATCAACATGTCAGTTACAGTCTCAAGTTCACAGGGCAATTCTGTTCATTCCTGCATCTTTGGGACCTTGTGTATAGCTGCTACGCTGCTCTTGTAGCAACAGTCTTGCCTTGGAAACAAAAAAATGCACTTATCTTTTTGTTCTGACACAATTAGTAGGGCGACAAGACTGATGATCATTAATTGAAAAGATGTTAGTAGGACTGTTCTTTGATATGGCAATTTAAAGTTTCTATCTGGAGACAAAGTGCTACTCAGAGTTTCACAGAGTAATTATTTTCCCCTGTCCACAGTACAGTTATCTCCTTCTGGCAGTGAAAAGTTCTTGACTGAAAAGAGGGGAATGATTTACTCCAGATTATTATATTCCGTAGCTCAGGAGAATCATACTTCCACTTATATGGCAGAAAGTTATTGTCATTCTCACAACATTTTTCAAGCATCATTGTGTTTTTGTTAACTTATTCTCTGATAAGCTTCCCTATTTAAGCAATACTCTTGTTTTCTCTGGTTAGCTACCTTTTATATCTGCAGTTGTTGTTTCTTACCAATGTTTTATACTTCAAATAAAAATGCTAATTTAGTTCATGCAGAAGTTCTTTTTTTTTCTGGGTAGCCAGTCACTGAGCTGGTTTCAAGTAGGTCAGGAAAATGTTGTATTTTATAAAAGACATTTGTTGCAGGTTTGTGTTGTTACTGAGTAATGCTCTGAAAATCCTGCCCCTTGCAGCAGCTACCCAGCAAATGAGGCCTTACTTTCAGAGCTGCAGAAGAGGGTTTTGTTGCATGGGATGGAGAGGGGAAAAGAACTAAAATGCATCTCAGTGACTCATGAATCAAACACAAGGTGGAATTTGCACACCCACTGCATGATGTGCCCTGGTTTCTCCCAGCAGGGCTTGTGTGTGATGCAGCAGGCGGGAGTGTGCACCACCCCTCAGAGGCATGCATTCCTCAACTGCAAACACATGTGTGCTCCGTCTCTCCCTTCAGTCCCTCCCCTGCGGTGCTTTGGGGAAAATTCTTGCAGGGTGCTTCCTATTATTCATTTAGTCCTCTCTCACCTTTAAATTCTATTGAACTGGGCATTATGAAAGCTTCCAATGATTTATTAATCAAGAATTGCTTTAGCAGAGCTGCTTGTTACTTGTAGCGAGTGTTCTCAAGCCTTGTCAACACCTGGATTTCTTGGCTGAGATTTCTCCACACTGTGGTTAAGTGGCAATGGGTCTTGCCCAGCTTGTGCATCACCACAGAAGTGCTGACTCAGTTCCACCCAGATTTTAGCCACCCAGATCTATAGAAGACAATTTAATTGCACTTGTCTGAGTGAAGGTGTCATTTGAAGCTTATAGTTAGCCACCAGACAGCAATGAACATGTACCTGGTTATAAGTAGTAATAGGTTACTCTAGAAGAATAATTCACTAATAGAGAGGCCTTGCTCTGAAGTTGTGTGCTAAGGCCCATGGTAAGGTCAGCTTATTTCTTATTTTCTTTCATTGAACATCTAGACTCAACTGTGTGAAAAATCTCTGCAAACCCATATGTTTTCAGAAGCCATCTAGGATACGTATCATTGTGCTCCAATGTGCTATGGCTATCTGCACTTACACCTCACCATCCATATACAAGAAATAAACGGGAATACTGAAGATGCCAAACAGTTGCAGTGATTGCCTTCCACAAAAAGTACTGCCAGCTCAGATATTTCCTACAGATTATTTAAAGATGACACATTTCCTAGTTAACTGAAAAAAGTAACAGCAATTAAATGACTAGGCTGTAGGTATTTCCCTGATAAGATGTGGTGAAAATTGCTCAGATGTGTGTCACAGCAAAAAACAACTTTCTGAGTAACAACCCACCTGATTGAAACTCCAATCACTCAGGTATCAATCAGAGTGTCAGCCATCATTTCACAAGCGGCCAATGTAACATCAGTAATAAAGCTGCTCATTGCTTTATCATTGCATTTAAATGGAGTTTGTTGCTATAGTACATGAAGAAAAAAAATATTTATCCCATGCTTGTAAATGAAGGATAGGTAAAAGGTGCACTCCTAGGTAGGAAATGCGTCACATAGAGGACACCATGGAGGAAACCCAGAGCAAAGGGGCAAGTGGACAGAACAAAGTGGCAGGGCCTGTGGGAGGGAGCTGCAAGCCCACTTATACCTATATATAAAAATATTTACAGATAAGTTTTCTATCTCTGCCTTTTAAGCAGCAGTGCAATTCATATGGATAGGAATCCCAGCTTGGCTGATGCTATTCAAAATATTCCACCACCCCCAAAAAATCCCAGAATGTTTTTTCTGCTGTGTCAAGACAGGCAAACTGGTTCAAAGTACTTAAGCCAGCAAACACTTCTGCAATGCAGCCCAGCCTAAAGGCAACAACAGGAGAATGGTTTAATAAGGCTACCCCATCAAGCTTAATTTCAGCCCCTAAAACACTTCGCATGATTGAACCTTTGGGTGAAACACATACATTATATAAGTACATTATTTCTTAAATAGTAAAATCTTTGGGGCAGGAATCCCGAGTTCCTACAGGTCCTTGTTTGCAGAAGCCTTGTTCAAGGCTCTCTCCAGAAATGAGTAAGTGCTTGCATTGTGTGGGCCCACGCTTGACAGAAGATACAACAATCAATGTGCATTTCAGTTGTTCAAAAAGCTTTTGTTTTTACTGCTAAAGATGTAACCTCACATTTCTTTTACTAACACGGTTTTGTACATGAAACAATACCAGCTGGTGAGCAAGCCCCAGCTCAGAAAGTGTATGTTTTGGCGGTGCCAACTTTAGCAGACAGTAATGTACTGTCAGAAAGCTGGATTAGCTCTTGGGCTAGGCGAAAAGGAGGCATTAAATTAAAACCACTGATATTATTCCAGGGTGTGTGAACATGAATGTGGAACATAACATTACATACTAACCTAAGAAACTAGATGAGAACCTAGATGGGAAAACTCCAGGAACTGTATAGTTCCTGACAGGGAGAGTTGTGGACCACAGTCCTGGTTGTGCTGTAGGAACGTGGCTCTAGCATCTTAAACCGTCATTTTTCTTATCCAAAAGCTATACATATGATCTGGAATACATGAGCAGGGCAGCTTTGTTCTAACTCTGCGGACAGCCTGAAATATCCTGAGAGATGAGAGTCTCCTAATATGAGAACACACTCTCCCTCCTCATCCCTCCTCCTCTCCCTCCCCCCCCACCAAAAAAGGCATTGAAGTGGTCAAGTCTATTAATTATTTTGCTGCTGATAGCGCTAGAAGAATCATGTAGCTGCTATGTTTGTCCCAAAGCTGTGTACTGTAGCAGTGCCCTCAGCTACATCCTGCACTGCTGCTGAAAAACCTTCATCTTGCAGCTGAGGCATTTTACAAGACAACTCTTGTGATGCTAATTGCAAACTTTGAGATGCTGCTAAGTTTTGCCTTATGAAGGAAGATGACTACCAGCTGACCTTCCTGTCAAGGCAAGGAGCAGACAGGCTACCTGGGTTACAACTTTTTGTGTAGTCAACCAGCTGAAAATTTCCCTCCTCTGATCCTGTGATCATAAATTGGAGAAACCTCTGGGTGAGGCATAGCCAGCTGATCAGAGCCACCTTTGCCTTCCTTCTGTAAGTGGCTGGATCACCTTACACAGATGGTGCTACAGCTGCCAACCCAAGCCCTGGATGACTTGTTGATACTTTGTCAGTTCGAAAGAGTGGTCTCCTGCAGCCCTTGCCCCTGAGGAGCTTTGTCCTGGTGCCTTCACAAGTCCCAGGGTACTCAGGGCTCAGCTCACTGTGAATTAGAAGGGCAAGTGATTTGATTTTCTTTTGGATCACTTGCCACCAGTTATAAAAAACAAACCGCCATTCAGCTCTTATCTGCCAAGCTCTGTATATGTGAATTTTGCTTCCTGTTATTGCAGCAACAGTAGGGATGGAGAAATGCTCTTGATTTCCTTTTTCAGAAGTTTTCTTTTCTAAACAATTGGTATTAAACAGAACAAAACAACCAAGAAACAGCATGCTCATTTCACAAAATTCCAGTAAAGTTAGAGCTCTGTACATTGTTTCAGTTCTTGCTGAGATGAAGCTTGATTACATTAACGTTACTCAGCCATCTAATTTGTTTAACTCAGAGACACTTTCACTACAGGCTTCCTTGATCTGGAAAGACTGACTCTGCTCACAATAGTAAGGGTAGACAAAAAGTGTACGCAGGGCTTTCATCTGGATTCTAGGAAAATAGGTGTGTACGATCATAATGTGCCTGTTTGTGTGTATTTTCATATGGGTGTATGCCTGTATTTGCTGGCAGAGATGTAGGTGTGTCCTTCTCTAGTAGCTCTTGAAACCACTAATCGATCTCAGCCAGCCTTATGGAGGGGCATAGGTTACAAGGACAACTAAGAATCTGCAAACAAGACAGTCAGCTATAGGAGACGCTTCAGAAAAGGGCTGATTGAGGGAAAAGCTGCGGGCTCAACTCCCTGACGCACGTGACAGAGCAAGAAAAGCTTCATTCATGGCCCACTGAAAGTGTGCCCAAACCCAAGAGCTCACAGGCAGATCTCAACAACCCCATGAGGCTTCCCAGTGTGCCCATGCTCTGCTGCAGCTTTGTGGTGGGAATGGGATGGAGCTGAATAAATCAATAGCGCGATCAACAGTAACACAACCAGCTTCACATGCTTGCTCACTTATCCTGATGGTCAGGACCTGGACTACCCAGGAGACAGCATACAGCCCTTATAATATTTGTCATATGTCCATATGATACATAGGTCAAATAACATAGATTTGGCTGAGGGAGTCATGCTAATTGAAGGGTCCTCAAAACTAATACTTGTGAAGAAGGTCCCGACTTCATCTTAGACAAATCCCTCTGTGGAGTTTACTGGGTGCCCATTGGTTTCTGGATGAACACAATCTGCTTGTTTATACACAAAAGCCCTAAGCAACTTGAGGGCTCAGTCTTGCCTCTTGAGTTTAGCTGGGACAGACAAGATAAGCAGAGCCAGTAAAGAAAACACCAGACAGGCCCAATCTTATGTGTCTTTCAAGACCTTGGGGGAGAGAAGTACAACCTCCACATCTTTCCTACGGTATCCTAGTTTCAGCTCAGCTTCCTGGTGCACACACTGCTACAAGACTGGAGGATGGAGAAGTGGAGATTAGATAAAAGCATGACCATTGACATCATGCACTGAATGCCAGATCTGGCCCTCATTTTCCTCTAATGGAAACTGGATCAGGTTGTATGAACCACTTTATGCAACTACAGGTCAATGAGGGACACGGGCTCTAAAGCAAGGCTGCCCAGCAACAACCCAGGCTTTAGGGCAGAATGATGAATTATTGGAGAGCTAAGTGACATTGTAATGAAGTAGTGTAATCATTATCTATTCTATAATAAAACAGCTTGCACTTTTCATGGAGAGCTCATCAGAACTGTAACTTTTTATTTTAAGTCTTATCATATTGTATGAGCAGCTCATTTATATTTTGCTTTGTCCATTTCAAGGAGTCATTCTCCATTTGTTTCTTAAAAATTAGCATCTTGCATTATGTCTTACTTTGATGATTTGTTTTACATTTCAGGAATGCAAAACAATTGCACAATAAATTACTCGAGGAATGTACATGAGGGTTATTTGTCATGGTTATAAATAAATTAACTTTAGCAATAGTTGATAAACAGAAGATTATGGACAATTCAGGCAGGCTTTCCAAGAGATCAGAACATGACGTTAGCCCTTTAGTAACAAGCTTACTTTTATTGTCCCATAACCCACTGGAAACACTGCAAAAAAGGTGGCTGATTTCCTCTATAAGATGGCAGATGGTTGCCAGGAACAGACTACAAAGCCTTTTTTGCTCTTCAACAGGGTGCCTGTGGCACTCAGTTCTGCCAGAAGCAGAGACATTCAGCACCTGTGAAAACATGAGCATCTGTGAAAATTATATAAAGATGGTTCATCCTACAGATGCTTAGGTTTTAGGAATTTAGCCTTAACTATTAAGATTAAACGAGAATCAAATTTGGTCTTATGCTCACTAGACTCAAGCATGGAAACAATTAATTACGGAAGAGATTTCAACCTGCAGATCGTAATGTCCTCCAGTTCTCAACCACATTAAGACCCACCACAGGGTAAAGCCTTTTTTCCTTTGGTACTACTGAAATAAAACACTCCACTGAATAGAAATAGGATTTCCCATTTGTTTAAATGCTTCCTGAACCAAGGACCAGGCAAGAAAGTATATACAGCTTCAATTTGCCAACACAAGTATTAGAAAGGGTCCAATTTTCATGGACTCTCAAAGAGTTGTTGCAGTTCACATAGCTTTGTAGAAACTGCCCACTTCTGTGGAAAGTTTAATATTCCTAAAAACCGAGGCTAACTTAAGTTCTCTGGTAACCATAAACCCATTTACTGCTACATTCACTACAGAATTTAGTTGAACCTTGCTTAAACCTCCACCTTTGAAAGTCTAGATTTGGTCCAGCTCAGCAATGAAGGAAAAGAGCAAAAGGATTTTTAATAGGAAAGCTTATTCCTTAAAAATGCTTCTCTGATAACTCAAGCATCTTTCTGAATTTAGGACCAAGACTCAAGAACACAGCAGATTAGCCTGATTTCAAAATCAGAATTGAATATATACACATATATTTTTGAAATGTAATGATGAGAGGAGTAGTAATTCTAACAGATGTACCAATCTTTCAGTAGCATATTTCTGAAGTGTAATTCCCAGCAGTTACAAAGTAGCCACCTTTATGATAATAGGATGCAAGTAATTCAGACAAGGGTCTATTCATCAAGGTAAAGTGCCACAGAAAGCAAAGGAAAAAAAATTGCACTTAGATATGCGTGCCTTTGTGTTAGTGGGTTTGCAGTAACAGCTAGACCTAGCGTTGCTCTTCAGACACCAATATCCGAATTGCTGTTATCTGCCAAAAAATGCTTGTGTGCAGTACACAGCTCTTATTGTCTATTGTTGTTATCTCTCTAGACATCTATCTTGGGAATAGTTGAAGTGTCCTTCACTTTTCTATCTGCGGGTGTGGTGAGATCCTAGGGCTGGGCTGATACTGAGGCTCGCAGACGCCGCAGGAGAGGGGATCCACCCCAACCCACCTCCCCTCCCTGCTCCCTCCTGCTGGCACTGGTGTGTGGCTGATGCACCGATAAACCAATTCAGTCCAGTAATCCAGCAGGAAACAAACCCTGGGGTGGGGAGGGAAACAACGCTCTGAATAAGTCTGTGCAGACAGACACACACTGGAGCTGGGGCAGTGAAAGGAGTGAAACGTTATTGCTGGGAGGGGAAGGAGTGGGGAAACAGCCCCTCCGCCAGCATCAAGGCACGATGTTGGCCTCACTCTGCTGTCTGAACTCAACCTCAGCTTCTAGGAACAATGACTTAAAGTTTATAAGGAATGACAGCTTTTTCCTCCGGTTTTTGGTAGTACAGTATGCATGAATGTCAGTGTACTGAATTACAGGTTGTGTATGATGCTTGGGGAAAACATCAAGCTTGGAGCAGAAGAAGATTAGGCACAAGGAAAAGACAAACTGGGTGATGAAATTTGCCAGAAGACAGGGTTAGTATGCATACAACAAAATCCAGACTCTGTATCAGCTGCTTTCCTCATTCTTTCTTATCAATGTCCTAGCACTGAGAGCAAAGAGAGTTGATGGGATATTTAACAGAATCAGGGACAGAAGGGTGAAAACCCTACAAGAAGTGTGTCATTAAAGTGCTTAGGGTCTAGTAGACAGAAGTCAGTGCCAGAAAGAAAGGATGTTTGCATTAAAAATTTGATTTTCTGAACATGAGGGGCATTCAGACACAAACACACTCCTGAACTTGGTACGCTGGCCTTGGCGGGAGTGTGCCACTTCCTGTGGGAGAGATTAGGCCAGGTCAAGGTGCAGCAGGAGCACACAGGTTTTTGGGAAGCCGGCCCAGCATAGGAACACTCCAGGTCTGCCAAGTCCCATGCAACGCTGATGGGCCCCCAGATACCCCACACAGCCTTGTGCACCCCCAGATGGCTGCCACCTCCCTGGCAAAAGCTGCCGAGGGGTATTCCTGCATTTGTCCGAACAGGCAAATATGACAACTATCTGCCCAAAGGGGTTTCTAGTTCCATATACATTCCACAATATACCAAACATGAACTGCTCCCACCCTTCACAAGGGAGATTTGCAAGGCAAGAGACAGCTTGGTGGGGAGGAGAACACCTCAGTGCTGCTGAAACAGCACAGGCAGGTGCAGATCATGCTACAGCAGAACACCCAATGATTGTCAAAACAGGAGAAACTACTCAATTGGTGTTGATATTTCATTACAGAGCATCTTTTTCTTTATGACTGTTAAATCTTTAATCCTTTACTAACACATATTTTTCTCCTCTTGCATAAACAGCCTTTGATTCCCTGGAATGGAGTGAGGCTCTTTCACACAGCCAGCCACAGCCCAGAAGCGCCACAAAGAGGAGAGTAAGCACTGAGGCATCCTCTTTGTTTTGTTGTTCTCATTTTGACTTGATAGACCTTGACTTTTCATTACCAGAAGGCTCTAAAAGCCTCCATGGACAGAAAAGAGCCTGGGAGGCAAGGGGAATTCTCAAGGTGGGGTAATGCTTTCACCCTCCAGCCATCATTAGAGACGTGTCATGGTGGGTAACCAGAGCCTTCCCCTGGGGAAGTGTTGCTCCATGCATTCCAGCCTCTTCTTCACCCTGCCCTTCAGTCAGACTGCACTGCTCTTTATGGGGATCTGGTAACCCAAAGTCAGCTTGTCCCCACTTGGGCAAGTGTTAGCTCCTATGCTGGGCTGCTTTGCACAAGAAGGGACTGAGTCCTGTCAGCATGTACATCCCCACAGCAAAGCTTAGCAATCAACATAGATGTATGTAAGTCACAGGCATACGTAGGTTCAGTTTTGCACCCTGTGCATTTCCATCCTCTCCTCCATGCATTCATCATAAAACCCTGGAAATTGCTTTCTCATCTTCAGCGCCTGACTTAGAGCCATGGCACAGCATGAAGCGATGAGAAAGAAACTCTGTACCTGTGGCACTGCTGAGGTGATTCTTCTGCTGAGGTTCGGTCATTGCTCCCAATCACCTTACATGCAGCTTCCTTAACCTATAGTGCCTTCCCAGATAGCACAGTAATATAGGGCACCTGGGACAATTCAAATGCTGCAATTACAGTACATGTGTTCTGTTACTCTATGTATTATTGTAGTGCTCGGGTAGCATTTGGTTGTTCGTACCTTAAGAATATCACTAAAAGTAGAGCTGAAGGCTTACCCATCAGTGAGGCCCTGTCTCAGGAACCTCAGAAAGGCCCACTCTGGGATCCAGCCATGAAGTGCTACCTGCACACAGCCACTATTCCCAATACAGTGTCCCCTATTTTCTCCACAGTATCCTTACCCATTTAGAACCCATTTTCAGGTCAGGATAATAAAAATTACTAGGGTAAGGCAGACAGTTTGTCCAAGAGGGCACAGTGAGGGTCTTCTGTGGTGGGCCTGTGTTACCAGACAAGAGCAAACATTTCCACTGAAAACTAGAAGTCAGACCACCTGGGTATACACAAGGTGACTGATTTGTAGAAACACGAGGGAGCTTCTAAACAGGACTTAATTACGTTGGTGTCCTACTGCTATGGGTTTCAAAAACACCACTAAAACTCCATGCATAACATTCTTACTCATGTACTCTGCCTTTAAATGGCCAGTCGGGCCCTCCACAGCTCTCTGTTGCTGAAGGTGCCAGAAACCAACCAGCTCATCAGTGCAGGTTTCTAACTTCCTATGTTTGTGTACATTCAGTAAACATAGCTATTTGAATCTAGCTGAGCCCTTGTGGTTTCTCCACACAGACTTTGTTGCCTAAAGAGCAAAGGACTTGAAATATGTGACTAATTATGATATTTTACTCTGTTTGCATGTGCAGGACATGAAACACTTTACTGAACAGAGAGGGATCCTCTTTTTGCAGTCATGCAAACCATAATGGCGACCTGGGGCATCTCATTTAAGCTCTGCTCCAGGAAGGACAAGAGCCATGACCCATTGGTGGGACAATATAACAAATACTGGTGAGCAGAGCTTACTCATCTTTAACCTAGGAGAGATGCTTGCGTTTGTTTCTGTCTGGAAAGCTCATCAGATGGGTTTTTCCATCCCTGTTTGTCAGCTACTACATAGCTCTATAAAGACCGATCTTCCTCTGCTCTGTCACACTTTGCATGGCATTGTTGTTGTTTTCTGGTTGTGCAACAGCCATCTCAACTATCAGACTTACAAAGCAAATACTTGCAGAATTCAGACTTAAAATTTATACCCTGTAAGCTTACCAGCCAGCAAAATTTGTAAAAGCAAGCTTGAAAGAAAAACAAGTTGGCTAGAACAGTCTGTTTAAAATTCAAATTCAAATGATTACTCATAGAAAATATTTTGTAGTATACACCCAGATTTTATGACACAACAATAATAATAGTAATACCACCTAACTTTCATCAGTAGATCTCAAAAGCACTTTACAAAGAGATTAAGCATCCTTAGAGCAGCTACTTTGCAACAGGCACTTTTTCAGCTGCTGACAATATTTAAATTACCAAAACAGATTAAGTGATATTATTAACTAATCACCTGCCAAGCCTTTTACATCAAGTTGCTACCTGGAGCAAAGCATTATGCTTAATTCTGGAACAACTGACACCTATGATTTGTCAGGATGGCTGTAAGCATAAACAGTAAACCTAACAGCACAAAGGTTAGTTTGCATGGCCTAATTTCATTTTTGCCAGCACCTTTTCAGCCATGCAGATGCTATTCCACTGAAATCAGTTGAGCTCTAGGGAATGCAAGCAACTTGGGGAAAACAAAGCTTTAGCTTTCCAGAAATGATGCAAAGCATATCAGGATGGATCTGTCCAGTAATCCCAAGTATAAACCAATGAAAAGCAAACACTTTGGACCTGGCAGGGCAAGTGGGACTTCAGTGGGTCTGACAGAGAGGGGTAGAGACTTGGGCCTCCTCATGAGATGATAAGTTTTTCTTCTTCCAAACTGCTGTTAAATTTTGTTATGGTGCAATATCAGGCTATACTAGGTGGTAGATAGTGCATTAGATATGCATAGTGGGTGGTAGATGTGTATTAAGATATTGCATGAAGCAATAATGTTTCCTAAACTTTCTCTTTCTTCTACCCAGCACACAGTGCAAAAAGCATGAAAACTCCTCACAGGTTATCAGTGGGTAGATTTGAAAGGTCCATATTGCACTTTGAGACATTTTGACTGTTATAAGTAAGCCAGTCTTGCTGGCTATAATGATTCTATGAAGTTACACAATGCTTGTGGACTTATTTTTCATAAAAACTTGGAGTCGAGTGTTATTTTCAAACTGCTAATGGCACTTCAAAACAAGGAATTGAATGCCTTGCCCTCACAGTGGGAACTTGCCCACTCACAGTGGGCACAAAGCTTGAAAACACAGCCAAGAGGTGTTTTAAGGGCCGAAAATCTAAGAGACAAAGTACACCTCAAGCTACATTAAAAAGACAAAACACTGTTTGCAGCACCTACTGTTGCCAGTACAGTATACCTATATTTTCTTTATCATAATTTGGTACTGGACAGAAGAGATATTTTGGATTTTCTAAGAACTAGGAGAATCCTCTATTAAGGCTCCAAGAAACAGCCAGTCTTGTAGGAGGATGAGTTACTCAGAAATTAACTCCCTTTGTGGGCAGCAGGTAACACCACCAGGTATTGAACATGAACAAGTGAAAACAGGTATTAATCAGAAGTAAAGGGAAAGACTCTGCAAAGTGGAGCCTCTAGGTTGCTTATTTGCCACACATGCTTACAGCCAAAATGTCATGTGAAGTCAAGTTGACTTATCAGTTTTTTCTTCATTTTGGAATGACTTTAGATAAGAATACATTTCTTTTTGTGAATAATAAAGGAAACAGGTCTTGCTCTATAGTATAATGCTCTATCTCTATATCTCAAGTTTTTCCCCTATATTGTTCCAAAAAAAAGGTGTGAAAGACCTGACTTACCCCTTAATGTAGCTCATGTTTTGCCAAAGCTTGCGAAACAGCAGTGTTACCATTTTCACATGAGACCATCGCAATGGAATCAGGTTATACTTTATTTTCTTTCATACCTCAGCCCTAGGTGGGGCCTTTGTGCAGGTGCCAGGACAACTCAAGCAACAACTGTCAGGTAACCTCAGACTGCAATTAAAATCAACACTGAAATAAAGCATATCTGGACAAGAAGGTGTAAAAGTTAGACAGTTGGTAGTTACTAGCAAACTAGATTTTAACAAGGGAATCAAAATCTCACCATGATAGGTGGGGAGATAGTGAGATTCTAGAAGACAACTTTGAGATTAACTGCATGTTGGAATGTTTGAGGGATTTTTTTTAAGTTGTAGTTGAACGAAATGGCTTTGCTTTGCAATATATATTAGTCAAACACGTAAGTGATATAGAGATAGTAAAGAAACAAATCCCAATGTTAATCTCAATATGAGTGAAGTGCCTAAAGAAAGTAGGAAAGGGTATAGGTTTAAGCTACAAGGTCCCTGTATCTTAGGGGTCTCTTGCAGTCCCTAAAACACACAGAACTCACAGCTTTGCTCAGGAAAAAACTGTGTTTTCAGCTTAGCAGGAGACAAGTAACTGTATTATTTCTCCATAGAACAGAGGTGACTGTAGTTATCAGCTCCAACATGCAGATGCAGGCCTGCAGACACATAGGTGAAACCACAAAGACAGTCATGCCATGTACAAGGCTTCCATCAGTTACTGCCATTAGTGGAGCACAAGGATAACTCCCATCTCTGCAGCTTCCATTCTTGGATGCAACCCCTCAAGCCTTGGGTTTCCATCCATAGCATATGAATAGAATATATTCTTTGAATTTTACGGCAGTTTTTTCCTTTGTAACTTCTCAGGCTGCAGCTCATTGTACTTGTGTGCACTTCAAGTGTTTGATATTTAACCACCAAGATGTTTTGAGCAGAAACCTGGGACCAATAGCGTATTTTGTGTTTCCCAGAACATCAGCCTAAGTCCTGGCCTAATATAACTGTATGGTCTAATACCCTTTAGCATTTAGATACTGCCCTCCCTCAGCAGATTTCCATGACCTTTCCAAAAGGAGATTATTTCATTATATGCATTTTTAAAACAGAAATCCTGTCTGTGGCACAGAAGTAGAATGACTTGCCTTTGTGTCAGGCTGATAGCAGAGATGTCAGTCCAGCAGCCCAGCTAAAAGTACCACCAATTTCTTCTACCTTAAAATTTTGTACATAATTATAGTGTATTCTTTACTGATTCAATTTTTCCAAAAAAATCAAGATGGACCATTGATGGCTAGTGTGGATCCACTGATTTGGTGACCACTTCTGCCTGTGGACAATTGCAGGAAGATAACACACTCAGTCCAGATGCATGTAAACAACTGGCTTTAGTGAAAATTGCTGTTTTGCTTGATCAATCCACTTTTCTAAGGGGTAGGTGGAGCTGGGAAGCAATCTGTCCTTCAAACTTTAATTAATTTGTGTTGCCACATGATATCAGAAAGAAGAAAAAGCCTAATCTTCAGCGAAGCTCTCCTCTTCAGTGAGTATTGCAGATGCCTTAGATGCTTTACCTGCAGAGCTGCTTCTGCCGCATTGGCTTCACAGTGGAGCTCCTGTACGCAAAACAAGAGCAGTGGAACAATTGATGCTCAGACTGTCCAGGGAGGTGGTGCAGTCACCATCCCTGGACGTGTTCAAAAAACATGTAGATGTGGCACTTCGGGACATGGAGACATGGTCGTCTTGGGTTGATGGTCAGACTTGATGATTTCCAGCCTTAATGATTCTATGATTCTATGTTGACTGAAGTAGAAATTTTGTCCTCAGACCTGATCCTACATTAACTCCCTTTTGGGATTGCTTTCATGCTTGTATCAATGTTTCTGTGTCATCTATCTCCAAAAAAATAGCCAAGGGTGACCTCCAAGAGCAGAAATATCTTGGAAAATAGGAGGAGGAAAAGAAGGAAACTTTCTGTAAAAGAAAAATCATCAGAGATTTCACTTTGATCTTACTCTATTGTTTTGGGTTTGCGTCTTTTCTCAAAGATCAAGTATTTTCTCGCCTGTAGCAAATGGAACGCATTAACACACCCTCCTGCTTGTTGCTGATTAGTCTATTAAGATAGGCATCAGATCAAAAAGCAGATGGAAAAACAGAGGTCTAGTATACAAAGTTTATTTAAGCACACCAGGTCTTACATTAACTTAGAGATACCTTGTAGACTTTTATCACTGCTGTTAATTATTAAAACATACAGACTAATTTTGCATCTGATGCTGGAAGGAGTTGATAGGGCCAGTTCTGAAAAGCTTTGAGGACTGTCTGCGTATGGGTTTTGAGAGCAGCTCCACCAAATAGCTTGGTTTCTCTATGTGGTAAAGACACCCAGTGTGTAGCACAAAGCCAGGTTGGGTCTGTCTTTGCATGCAAGTGCATCAGAGAGAGAAGCAGTTTTTGCTGAGAATGTTTCTAGGCCCCAAAATACTAATTTGCTGGCATAAGCTTTAAATTGCAGCTGTACAAAATCCATAGAGAATTGCCACGAGGCAAATGACATAAAGGGGTGTAGGAGTAAATACTACATCTGGATGTATTCAAACATAACCCATAGCATTTCACCCTCTCTCCCTCCTCCTTCCAGGAGACAGTCAGAGAGTTTATGCTCCTCTATGACAAATCACATTCCAAAAAATTTAATGACTACAAGCATTAAATGGATTATTAAAAATAATTTTAAGTGAGCTATAACTTCTCTAAGCAAAATGGAGCCTGAGACCCTTTCCCCGGCCTTCAGTGAGATGGCTTGCTTGACACTGTCTCTTGCCAGCCCTCTCCTCCTTTGCAGCCCTGCTCCATAGGCCTCCAGGACCACAAAGGATTTCTGAGCAAGGAAACCTGCAGCGGCCAGGGCCACTAGAGGGCATGCAAAACACAGGTTTTCCAAATTGTTGGGTGCCCATAGCACCAAATAAAATCAATTAACTTGTGTTTTGTGGACATACTAAGTTGGAGAACACCTACACTCCTCGATTCATGTTTGTTCAAGACCTAATGCAGGTAATATTTGTCCTGGCGCTACCATAAATGCTGTTCCTATGTAATTACAGCCAGAATTGCACCACAGGAGGCTCAAATCCTATAGTAACCAGTTATTTTGGAGTATAAAAATTCAGATTTACATCTCTCATTTGTTTTGCTTTCTACTGGGGGTTCCAGCAGACATCAAAGTAAATGGATCTCACCATCTTTCATATTACTCCTCCATATATGTGTACAAACACGTATGTCCAATTCTTGTAACACCAATACTCACACATCTCCGTCTTTGGTTGACAAGGTATTATTTAGCAGACACCTTTCCTTCTGCTACCTTTAGCCTATTATCACTGCTACCTTTTTTCTACAGTTTGCTTACTCAATTAAAGAGAAGTAGGTTTGCTTGGTTCACCTACTTGTTCAGATAAAGTTTTATGTAATATATAATTTTCTTGCTCATTAGCTGTAGCTGGATTGTTGGACTTAACTCTCCTAAAACATCAGTTTTATATAAAATAGAATGGTATCACCAACATAACAGATATGAAGCTTAGCATACTGCCATCTTTAGATGAAGAATGAGGCTAACTAATGAGAGGCTGGTAACACAGTTCTCTCATTTGAGGACACCATACAATGTTTATGAAGGGCCACATTAAATAAAGTCTTTATTTAGTAGGAGCATTTAAAGTTTGAATCGGTGTGGGGAACAGCTTTGTTGTTCTGACTTGAAGGTACTTTTAATAAAAGAAAAGAGATTGATCTGCAGCTTTTGCATAAAGGTCAAGACATCTCTTCCTGTGGAAGTCCGTGCTTAGTCATTGTTTTCTTCCTTCAAGACCATTTTACCTGTCAGGATAAAAGTGCCCAGCTATGAAAGAAACCTCAGTCAAAGCCAGTGATAGGATCTTCTAGACTGGTTTATTGGATAGTTAAGCTGCGGGGCCTCAACCTCTGTGAACCTTGCCTGCAGATAGACTCAGATTTGAAAAGTTAGGCTGCTTCCACTGATCCTCCCACTACCACATTAGTTTCTCAGAGCTGGTGCACATGGGACAAGATGGGTCATAGAGACCATGCATATGTGTTTCTAAAAAACCTCCTGTGCACTTCTACCACCGATGCCAAAGCAAATCAAAGTGCCCTGTTACAAATGTAGGCATTTTGGTCTCAGCTTTCACTAATGGAGTGGCTTGGAGGATGAAGACACAGATTCATGCTGAGCACTAAGTGTTGGTGGCTCTCTCCCTGCCCCAGGGACCAGCAGGGAGACAAAGCCGATCAGAGTCTGTAGTTCATCACCTTGCCTTGTACAAGGGACCCTGAGACCAAGGAGTACCAGTGCCCCATGCTGCAGCCTTGGGAAAGGGCTGGTACCAGGCCCTTCATTCACAGACCTCTACCAACAAAGGCCTTACACTGTTATTTATTTCATTAACCTCTGTGCACAGCCTCAGTGGCAGGCTTATATCCATCACATAATTTAATTTGTCTGTCTTCCATCTGAGGGTACCTCCAAGGCTGCTTCCTATCCCACAGTAGCTACTCTACCCCTAATTTTTTCCCTCCCTCCTCATTCCAAATTTTCTTGAGTAGTTGCAGGCTTTCTTTTCAAAAAGTAGCTGCTCTAAGAGAGAGGAATAAGAACTGAGGTCTATGTGTGGGAAGGTACAGTAATACTTTTACTTGGGTAGAGACCAGAAGATACAGGACAATAGGATGCAGTAACAGGGCCAAAGGGTAGTGGCTCGCTGTGACCATCCTTATTAAAGGAATCCCCAGCTGATCTGCACCAGAACAGAAGAGAAATCCCTCGTCATTATATGTAGCACTTAGGTTTTAAGCCTAGTCATGGCCCACAAGGATTGACTTTCCTTGATGCTCAGCTTTCTTCATTTCTAAAGGAAAAATTAAGCAGGGAGGAGAGGTGGAAAATAAGGAAATCCAGAGTTGTCAAGTAGCCATGAGCCTGTCCCCTAGAAAATGTGGGCTCCTTTTCTCTTGTAGCTGCTCTGTTTGGGAAAGCTGCAGGAGCTAATGACCTTGCCTAAGGAATACACGAACCCTGTGGTTAAACTTGCAGGCTCTGCCGCCCAGACCTGTGCAGCTTTCTGTGCAGCATCTGATGAGCTCTGCTACCTCTGGCAACTGAACTTCCTAAAATTAATATATACTACTGACAGTGAGTGACCATTTCAATCCCCACTGTTTTAAAGGGTCCATTTTATGAGGTCACAGATCTCTGATAAAGCATGCTTGACACCACCAAACTTTATTTAAAAAAAAAACCCAAGCAAACCCAAACAAAGCAGCAGCAAAGCCAAGCCAATTTTAGAAAAGCAATTTTACCAGGGCTTCCCCCATACTGCATTTCATGCTCTAGCATTGCTCCCCTATGTCAAACTGTATTCTCCAGAACCAAAGCAGGAAGCTACAAGAGACAGCAGCTGCTGCTGTCTCTGAATTACAAAGGACTAGATTCAGGAGGAATGCAGAGCTAAATCGAAGACTTCAAGTTAGAACAATCTCAATAATTCTAGTAAATGTGTCAAAATTATAGAGATTAAGTTCTATTTGGGACAGGTTTAGCAAGAACCCAAAATGTCTGCAGTAGTGAGATACACACCTCTGGATGTTGCAAATCTGGTAGAATATGAGGTGTATAAGGGAAATCTGAGTGTATGTCAGGTCTCATCTGGAATCTGAATTTGGAATATATCATTCTTACACCTTCAGGTTCTACATGTATTCCAAAAGATATGGGTACAAGACCTTTTGTTATATACAGAAGTATTTGTCTCCTTACTCTGTCCCTGCATGTGCTTCTATCTCTTTTATTTCATTCACCTTTCCCAAAGATTTTGCTTAGAGACCAAACAATGGTCTCTGACCTTATCAATACATGAGGCTTATGAGCCATTCCTCTGATTTCAGCAGAACATCCCATATGCTCTTGGTAAGAGTTGTAAGTCTCTGTAGCAGAAAGTCTATAGGAAGTACATGGTTAGAGGAATACTTTTAACATGAGCATACTGCTCTTTCCACATACATCTGACGTAGTAACCTTATTTGACTCCTAGTAGTAACCCTTTTTATGGTACCCTGTGTGGTTAAGAAATGTGCAGCACATAAACCACTACAGACAACATCTTTTTACTTCTAGGTTATGACTGTCAGTGGGATCTGCACTGAGATCCCACCGCCCAGCTGCATTTCCTCAAAGGAGTGCTGCAAAGGGGTAGTGGCTGTACCTTGTTCCTGTGCCTCCTGCTCACAGCAGGTGATTACTGCTGGAGTCTTTTAATCATGAAAAGTAAGGGACTGCAGCAGACTCTTAAGTCAAAACCCGAAGGGAAGAAAACAACCATTGTTTGGGCAAAAACAATCTATGACCAAATTCACAGATTTTAAAGCCATAGCATTATAATAACACTTGCATTGCAGTGGGATTTCAGCCTCTCATTTCCTCATTAGTTGCTTTCTTTGCCTGAGATGAATTATTTTTCTGGATTGGACTGCTCTTCTCTTTACAGCTGATAAATTTTCTAGACATTGAGTCTGACTGCTGAAATGGCTTAGTGAGAGTTATATAGGTTATCTGGCCAGCCCTCAGACATAAGTTTTCAAGGAACAGCAATGTTTTTTGTTTTTCCTTGTCCTTCAAGTTTGTAACTGTGCTTGCCTTACAGTTTTCCACTTATTTGGCATACTTAAATGTAATATTTTGGAGGGGAAACCAGGAGAAGAAATTCCATTTTACTGCTTGCTCTTACTTGTCCCTCAGCATTTCACATTGTGAGCTCTAATGTCCAAGAGGCAACTCACTAATTCTCCAGCATTACTCTGGCAAATAACAATTCCTTCCCTGTTTCTTCAGCCTAAGCCTCACTGTCAGCATTAGCTGGGAGGAGGCAGGGCAAAAAGGAGAGGAAGGAAGGAAGGCTACAGGGAAATATAACTGTGAAGCAGAGGGGGGTACCTGGTGGCACAAGCAATAGTACCCTGTTTGACAATCCTCTCATGGACTTGCAGATTGCCTGATGTATAGGCCTGCTGTGGTCTCTAAAACATTTTCCTTGCTGGTGTTCATGCTTTTGTGATGGGGCATTTCAAGAGGTATTGTCTTGAGGGAAGGTCTGTGGCTGAGGAGTAACTTTGCTCAGAGCACCAGATTCTCTCCAGGAATAGGGATGCTCTTTCAGCTACTCCCAGTGCATGGTACAGGACAGAGCTCTAGGGGCTGGGATTTCTGCCCTCTCATATTTTCCCTTCATAACACAAGCCTGTTTAATTTTGTGCTTTTGTCCAATCAGTCATAAGCTGTCCCCGTAAGGTATTAATGTGCCTCTGTGCCTCAGTTCCTCATTTCTAAGTGCTGGTAACAGGCTTTTCTCCTGGCCATTATTTGTCTTGTGGTCTCCTTGGAGGATAGACTGTGCCCACGGTGAAGTGATTCACAGGTCTAAATCATAACCAATAGTAACATGGCACCAGGAAGAAATGAGGTTAATCCAATAAGTGAAGCTCAAGCAATTAATTCTGAGAACACCTTTTTTGGGTCATTTCCATTGACTGATGCAAATGGACACTGATGGAATCTGCATTCCTTTCAGGGCAGCCTGAACAGCTCATCCTAATATTTTTTTCTTTCCTCAAGCATTTGAAAATCTAATTGCGAGGGTCAAGGATTGCTCAGGGTGATACATTTGGAGCTTTTTTAAATTTCTGACTTGATTCAACACAGCAAGATTATATTCCAATGAAAAATTTGGGATGTGTTCCTAGTCATGTCAGAAACAACAGGACTACATAGCAAAATGTCTACTCCAGGCTTCCCATCATATTCCCAGTAAAAATTAACAACTGATAAGGTTTTCCTGTTTTATTTTTGGTAGTGAAGAATAATTTAAAGATAACTGCATTGCTCTTGTATCAGCTGTTTAGCTTTCACTTTTAAAAGGAAACTATCGGTATAGGGATTAGAATGGAATATGGTCCTTTAATCATTTACCATAATTAAGATAAGCAAACTTAGGCAAAGCACATCTTACCACTGACATCTATGACCAACCCTGTTTCTTTTAGCCTGCTGTCTTAATATTTCCCCCCTGTCACCTTGAATGGCAAACCAAACATGTGGTCAGCAACAGCGAAAAAAGTGTAAAAATTTATTACTCCATTAAAAAAAGGGCTGGATAAATGGGACAAGTGAATTTCAACTATTTTCAAAACAAAGAATCACTGATCTTTCACTGGCCATTTTGCTTCAGTTTCTCTTTTAATTTCTGTACCATTTAAGCCTTAAGATAGCATTATTGAATCCTGGATTACTCTGCTTATTCCAATAACAGCTTCAGCAGCTTGTCTGAGATAAAAAGTATGTAATCTCAGGGACAAAAGTTCTGTGGTCACTGCTGAGTCAAAACTGTCACTGAAGATAATGTTGTTTCTAGGAGAGTCTAAGAATACCAGCAAGACTTGCAGAAGGAGGTAATATTTTTATCCTACTAGCTGATATAGCTGAAAAAGCAAACAAGCGTCTGGGTATAGAAGTCCTTCTTCAAGTCAAAAATAGAAGAAGCTGAAAAGCTAGATACAAGTTGGGAACAGTTGCTCTAATTTTAACCTTATTATGCTGTCCACTATGAGAAAGAAAAGATATTGCCAGCTGGTATCTACAAAGCAGAGAGACAAAGGTGCAGGAGTTGGTCTCAGACAATATTAATACTGAAGACACTAACTTTGGGCCTGCTTTGAGCAAGGGATAGAGCAGATAACCTTCAGAGGTCCCTTCCAACCTCAGTTATTCTAGGGATCTGTGATTTTATGTTACGTCTTCCCATAAATCTTGCTTTTTTAATAATAAAGCTCTGTTGTCTAAATAAGAACATTACCCAGAGACCAGGGCACTGGCCAGCCCCTTTCTGCCCTTGTAGCACAGGCCCGGAGGTGACATGGGCCATTTTGCAAGTTTTTGTTCAGATGTAGACTGTTACAGATGAATTCCTGCAATGAGAAAGACTGGACCCAAAATGGAAGAGGGAAAAAACAAAATACAGTGGCAGGGTGTGCGTGTGTATGTAGGGCAAAGAGGAGCAGGGGTCAGGGAACTGCAGCAAGAGGGTGCGGGAGGGTGTTTTACGTGTACTCGCAAGAATAGTCATGCACACATCCACTGAGACATTTGACATTGAGGTCAATCATGTCTTCCAGCTATCTGGAGAACGGCATTGCTGCAGGTTTCAAAAGGATGATCTGCAAGTGCAGCCAAAGCCAGCTCATTAGAGCACCTGCCAGTCTTTATCAGTTGTCAAATAAAGCAGATGGATTTGGTCAGCAAACCTGCAGATAAAACATTAAAGGTTTTCTTCTGTTGGTTTTTTTTTTTCTTACTTTGGGCCCCACTTCAAAGCTAGCTTCTGCTTTAAAGTTCTGACTCAATTCTGATAAATAAAAGAAGTTTAAGTTTCCAGTTAGCAATGTTTATTAACAAAAAAGCAACACAGCTGACCGTTACGATTTTTAGCATAGGCAGGATCAGCTTCCATTTTTTTCATAAAAGGAGGGGAAATGGCTTACCAGGTGTTACAGAAAAATAATTCTATTAATAAAATAGCAAACATGAAATATAATAATGCAGTAAGAGGCATTCATTAACTCTTAGGAGTTTAAGACAATTATGCCTCACAGAATCTAAAACAGGATGACACAAGTAAAAGAACATAATTCCAATGTGACCATAAAATTAGGGTGCTCTTCCCAGCATGAAGTACACAAGAATGGAAACAAGAGTTAATGGGAAGAGCTGTATCTTGCCTGTTAGGGGAATTGCCCAACTGATTGTCCCTTCCACTTTAGAGGAGCCCTAAAGATTACCCGAATATACATAACTCACTGTTGTACCTTCTCTGGAGCTGGCACTTGCCACCACAGTGGCCAAAAGCTTAGTCCCCTCCAGCAGGGTTGGTCACTGAGAGGCAGATGCTTTTCCTGCCTTCCCCTCACCTCTTTGGACATAAGGAGCAATGCTGAGTCTGGTTCACCAAGCCTAGGCTTGTGTGGGTTAAAAAATCCTTATTACTCAGGTGTTTGTGCAACACAAACATTAGAAATAAGCATAGATACCATCAGAGGGAATTCATTAAGAAAATGCAAATCTATCTTCTCAGCAAGCTACTTACATTTTCCATTCAGCTCTAATAATGATTTGCAATCGTTACAAAAAGTACCTCTACATATTCATCGCTTTCCAGCAGCTACTTCCTAATCGATGTTACCACTGAGGGGATTGGATGTTGCTTCAGACGTATTTCTGATGCTGAGATTAAGAAGTGAGCATCTTTCTGGGATTATTGCCAGGGGCATAAATCTCAGAGTGATGTGATGAATGGAGAGGTGTGAGGGAGACATTTGAGGAATAGACTTTATCTCATGCTGATGATTTCAAGGAGATATCTTCTGGAGAAGTAAAGAAGTAAAGAAGTTACAAGCGCCTGTCAAAAAAGAGTGGTAAGAGATTTGACATAATTCAGCAAATGCTTTCTTGTGATGAGTAGGAAAACACTGTTCCCTTGCTGGCAAAGCCCTCATTTATCACCTGGGAACAAAACTAATTAGGTAGCTCAAATGAGAACTCTGAAGTAATGCTTTTAATTATCTTTTCTGTGTAGTAATTCTTTGTCACTCAGACATGCAAATGATTTGCTGTTCCCAGAAGATTGTGTTTGTGATTTAAGAGAACATGCCAGATTTTACCTTCAGCAGCACAAGCCTGCCACCACTGTAAAGTCATCAAAGGCACAGGAATAACAGGGGATTTGATACGTAATTGATAATAATTTCAGTCTCAAATTATACCAGTTTATCACTGTGTGCTTTTCCTGATGCCTAGGGAGTGATAAACCTTAAGTCTCACAGAGAATATCATTCAGTGAGGTGTACCTGTAGCTCTTAAAACATCAGACTTGCATCATTTTAATACTCCAAGCAAATCCACATAGGTCAAAACAAACCATGGAGCTTGCGATCTCTGCATCTGGCATTTCAGCTGACATTTACATGGCAGAGAGGGGGAAGAATACTGGGAGAGAGAGGGGAGAGGGAGGAGCAGCACTGGCTTTCAAGTGGAATTATAGTAACTCTCCTCTGCCTTTATGGCAGGGCATTAGCATAGAGCTAGTGCCAGTGAAATTAACCCACCATTCTGCTGGATAAACAGCACCTACATTGAGATAACAAACCCGTTGATCTTATCTGTCAACACCGAGATCATCATCTAGGCTTTGACTTATCATCTGCTCTGTCAACAGTTCGCCCATAGAGAAAAGAAATGGCAACAGCAATGGTAACAACAGTCTGCAGTGCACAAGAAGCTTTTTGTTTTAGCAAAGGCCATAAAAAACTGCCATTTTAAATAGGAAGACACATTGTTACAGAAGAGAGCCTTTGGGCAACTTTCAGCAATGGGATTACAGTGAATTCCACCTCAGACAACAGTTTGGTGATATAGACGTTGCAGTGCTCAGTGTGTGCGGTCAAACTTGCTCAAGATCCACCACAAACCCTGGAATTTCAGTCAAACATTTTGTTTAATTTTGTTTGATTTTTCTCTGTGCATTTGTGTCTGTATCTAAATTAGTGGAGAAATATAACAAAACAAACAAACAAAAACCAAAGCACAATGCTTCCATTAATGGAATGTTTTGGCTGGAAGCTTGATAGGCAAAACAAGGGGACTCAACAGTGTGTTTCCCTTCCTTGCAGCTTGTTTTTCATCTTCTGTTTCCCTTTCCTCACTCTGCAGGCTACTATGAGAAGATGGCCTTTCCTTATGTGAATATGAGCAGTGAGCGATGGCAAGTAGCTCTGGACAGGCACTAGCCCCTCAGCCAGCATAACCTGCCACTGCAGCATATTAACTTAGAGAGGTTCACAAAGGAAAGATTTATCAGGTTGCTCAGGCTGCTGATAAAAGGTAACCTACTTTATCCCCCAGCCCTGTTTTTATTCCGTTTTTTGCTGAGCCATCAGGGTGCACAGAAAGGGGCGAAGCATCCCCAGAAACGTGGTCAATGGAGGCAGTGTCTGAACCGGGTAGGAGAAAAGCATGGACTGGCAGGTTTGATGAGCCCCCATGGACCCATTGGGCACAAATATGGGTCCTAGGTGGAAGCAGGGAGAGATACATAACTCATAACAGAAGTTTCATAAGTGTCAGGTGAAGGGCAGCCATGCCTTGGAGAAGGAAGATCCACTGAGAGCTGACTGCTAGCCACAATCTGCTCTCTGAAACATGTTGTCAGGGCTCAACCTCTTATTAAAAGGATCAGCCTGTCCCTTTCTGAGATGATTTGTGCATCTGTGAAGTCTGTAACATCCCTGTGTCTTCAACAAGGAAAAGAAAAACCTACTTAAATTAAATGGTTTTGGTACAAAGAGGATCTGGCAGTGGCCAGGTTTATATTATTAATGTTTCCCAGGAGTGATGTTCCACAGTGGCAGGCTGATGTAATTACAGAAGTGAAGTTGTAAGTCCTATTGAAAAGACCAAGAGATTTGCTAGCGACTTCAAAGAGGTAAAGATTTGTGTGGATTTGCACGGGGATAGAAAATGCAATGGGTTAGAAAATCAGGTCCTCCAGTGTCTTTAATCTTTTGTGGGCTTTAACCAGACGTTTTGGTCTACAGGGGATTTAAATTAAGTTGCAAAAGACACTTCCTAAACTATCTATTTGCATGTTATATTATGTGGGTTTTATACTATTAGCTTAAAAAACTGACCTTTTCTAAGCTTCTTGGATTAATGGCTTGTGGACAACTAATACTGGCTTAGTGTTGGCAAGGAATTTACTTTTATGATGTGGAGATAGATGGTGATCTAATAGTGATTTGCCTTTATGCAGGAAATTCGCATGTATACTAAAAGGTGAAAGAAAGATCTTGGGATGAACCAGTAAATTATCAAAAATGACCAGTCAGGGTAAAGTACACTGGAAAAGATATTTTAGAGACCTTGTTGTACTAAACATGTTACAGATCGTCACAGTGAAAGTACACAATAAGACATTTAGACTCTTTTTGATCCTATTTTTGTATTAAAAGTAATGGTTCTAAAGTAATTTTGCAGATCTGTTCTGAACTACTTACAACTTATCATGTGCCAGGTTTTGTGATTTTTTTTTTAATGGAAATCACTGTAAAATATGAGAGAGCAATCAACTGAGGTAAAAAAAATAGGATACTTGTGATGTAACATAACCTGGTGTCCAAAGAGATATGACATAACAGGACACATACTTTTAGACCGTGAGCTGTGAAGGATCCAGTGGTCTGAGGATTCTCTCTGTTGTTTTACAGCTAAGATGGGAATGTCACTTATAAAGTAATATGAGACACATTTTCAAAAATGCTCAGCTTTGTGAAAGATCTCTAAATTGTCTAGACCAAAAAAAAAAGATATTTTTCACTGCAAAGATCACTTCAAAGAGAAAAAGTGTCTTTTAAAAGATCTCCAGCTCCCATTCATGCCTTACCATTGGTCAGCTTTTCCCTCTGGCCTCCAGTTTCCAGCATACTTTGGAAATCCACCATCATAAGAATTTTATGCAGGTCCAGATCAAACATGGAACAAATTAAGGCATGCTTCAGTAGGCAGATGACAAGCAACCTTCCATTAAAGGAAGTGTCATATGATGGTTTCCACAGTGTCTTGGTTTTCATCTGTGTTCAACTGGAGTAAAGATATTTATTCCACAGCAATGTTGCATGAGTAAAGCTGGCTTTCTTTTTAAGACATCTGGAGAGGAGCCAACATAGTGAGCTAGGGATGACTGACTATTTACCCTTGAGCAGTAGTAGAGTAGTCGTGGACTCCAGTATCCTCTCAAAGGCAGGAAGAGAGGGCTCAGTAGGAGCTGAATGAGGCACGGGTTTAACATCACCTGTGGGAGGCAATGTCCATCCCCTACCTTCTGTCTTCAAGACTTTTGCTGGCCTGTCACTGTGGTCTGGAAGAGCTGTAGCCAAGGCTAAAGTTGACAGGAAGGGACTACAGTAAAATCTAGATGGATTGTGAATGCAGCATAAAAGGGAATGTTTGTTATCTCTCTTCACACCCAAAAAAGAGAAGTACTACTTGTGACTTTCTGCCAGCTCAGGCATTTTTTAGATAGAACTTTAAAATTTCTATCCTTTTTGAGTATCCTTACAAAGACATGTATCAATTCTATGACTGCGTCTCTCTTCTTCATAGATATTATATCAGTCAAAGGTGTTGACGCAGAAGAGGTCTGTGGTTGGGCATGCAGTACATACCATTCCCTGGGTTAACTTACTCATCGACCCTGACTGGCTGAGAAAGAGTGGGAACAGAGAAATACAGAAATGGCACAGGAGGCACGGGAAGACCATTGCCATTCTTTGCTTGTTCAAACACAAAATTGCCCCTGCAGATGAGGGGTGTCTTGTGGAATTGCTGTTCTAGCCAACATGGGAGAGGTGTGTTATAAGCTTGAATCGGTCTCATGGAGAAATGTCTGCTGCTCTGCCGTGTGCTGGTCTCCAGCTGCTGTTCTGCAGCCAAAATACAGAGCACATGTGGAGAGGTACTGAACCACAATCTGATAACAGTCTTTGGGCAGTGCTTTGCCGCAAGTACTAAATGCTAGATGCTGTTTAGAAAGCAACAACAGTGTTTTGTTGACACTGGCATGCAGAGACTTTTAGCAGCTTTAATATTAAGCATGAGGGACTCTGTAGCAGATTCACAGAAACATCATTTCCTGGTACACAGGTTCTCCCTTGCCTTGCTTCATTTTATTGTACTTGCCACCATGCAAAACAATGTCTGCTCTTAATGAAGACCTACTGGTTCCACTCAAGGTACATAAACGAGGAATTTCGATTCTGCCATATTTTCCCTCTGTTTTACTTTCACTCCCCTGAGTGTAGATTACTCTGTTCTTCTCTCAGTTCAGGAAAGAACAAGAATAGTCATATTTTAACACAGTGCGCCTCATGCTTTGCAGCAGCTGTAGCAATGAATGCTTTTGAAGAAAGTTAGAACAGCCTCTGAACTGTTTCTCAAATATTTCTACCCTATATAGGTGTACTGCACCCACAATTCTTCTCTGTCATAAGCAATGGCATATAGATAACATAGTGGTCCATTTTGTCTGCATACTCTGTCTCTTCCATCAAAATGTTCAGACCTAAGCCTGGAGTTAAGTATCCATAAAGTAAAATGAAGGTGTCTCCCCATGGGCTATTTCCTGGCATGTGCACTAGAGATGGCTCGTGATGAAGAAGAGGTCAACTTTCCCAGAGGCAAATGGCTGCGAGAAGACACCAAGCTGAGGTGATTTAGTCTTGTTCATTCAATCACTGTCTGAAATGAGAAATTTTGTCAGGAGAGTCCACAGCCATAGGAACCAAGTGTCTTTCTGAGAACTGCACTTGCAGTTGTATTTGCCACACGCTGCACAGCTTTGTGTAATGGTTATGCATACTGGACAAACTCAGTGGCCAACAACCTCACCAGTAACAAGCAGTAGACTACCACACAGTGATTGTAGCCTAGGGTTAGAAGGTAAATTCTGTGACTGGAAAAACCCCCGCAGACATTATGTGCAAAAATAAACTCGTTTGCTATTTTTTTGCCCCAACTGAGAGATGCGTTAAGGCTTGCTTTGAATTCATATCTAGGCTGTGATTCTGCATTGAGAAGTAAAGATGTGCTCAAATGGATATATGCACGGATAGCAAAGAAAACCTGTCTTAAAAGGCAAGTGAGTGAAATTGCCTAAGTAAATCTATTAAATCTTTTTGAATTCTAATAAACTCTAGATTTAATTGCAGCTACAATGAAATCAGCCACCTTCCAGCTTGTAAACTGTCATTGTGTAAATGTGATATACAGTACGTGTGAGCTGGCAGAGCTGGCTTGACTTCAACTTCATGAAAACACAGGGCTCAGTGAAGCAACCCCAGTAGGAGATGAAAATCCATCACTGCAGTCAAACTCTTCTAGATGACAGCACATATTTTGCCTGTGTTCATTTTGGTCTCATTTATTTAAAAAATAAATAAATAAAAATGGAAATGTGCTGAAAATAGATGAGGCAGAGTTAGGGATCTGACTTCTCTTGACTCATTGCTAGTTTTTTCTGGATGTAATGACACGGATTTCTGTGGTAGGTGCACCTGAACTCAGGGAAGGTACAGCTCAAAATGTGGAAAGGCTGTGGAATGGAGGCCATTGCAGATGTCAGTGTCTTGCTGCAAGGTCCTCCTGGGATAAGCACTTGGCAAGGCTTAGTTTTCAGAATAGCCCTTTTGGTAGCTGAGAAATAACAGAGTAAAATCATCCTACAAGTGAGGAGTGTCTGTGGTGGGGACACCTGCATAAGGTACCTTTGAGTTTTCCCCTTCACAGCCTCGTATTCAGCTGTGTGGTTTATTTACTCTTGCTAGACCTGATTTGTAAGCCATCTCCAAGAGTGTGAGGAAAACTATAAAGACCTGGCAAATAGCAGAAGGTTCAAAGAGGGATGTCCACCTGTAAGAACATCTGCCTGTGAAAACACTGGACCACTACTGGACACCAAATACTGCCCCACTGAGATTCTTCAGCACCGAAAACAGAGACTTAGCACATTGTTCAGATTAACTCTGGATTAGCTCCCTAGGACTATGCAATGCCAACAGAAGTGGCTTTGCAAGGGCTGAATTGTTTCCTCACCTGTTGCCCATGCAGTCTGAGCCCTTCCAGGTGTGCTGCATCTCCATGACTTTCAGATAATTAAATGCTGCCAGTAGGGTGCTAAAGAAGTGCTAAAAATAAGTACTAGCAAAATGTGACTTTTGAGGACCTAGGTATAATGCTGATATGGCAGTGCATATTGCAGATTGTAGTAGCATCAAATCCTGTAGAGGATCTTCTACATGATGTCTGGGTTAAGATAATCACTTGATTCAGGGCCAAGAAAGACCCTGCAGGGAGAGGAATATTGCTTTCTTCTGTAGTGTGTGAGATACAACCTGTTTCCTATGGCTATTTCAGACTTTTAAGTAACAATTTTTTCTACTGCATCATTGTTTCCGGACATGGTCTTCCCATGGGCATCTTCCTTTCCCTTTACATACTACATTATTTGTACTATCTCTCAGTCTTTACCATAGGTCTTAATTTGTCAGAGGATATTAGGAAACTGTTTTGAAGCCTCTAACAGTCAGTGGCATGTGGAGATGATGCTCTAGGGCCCTGCTGAGTTTAAACATTTACTGCTTGGCTTGTCTGTGATGACAGCGACCTGGCTGGTCTTCTCTTCCCTTGCAAACTGGCAAAGCTCTGTATTTCAGCAGCCGGGAAACCAGCCTTATCAACACCACTCCTCTTTTACATTGAGGAGCAAGTTAGCCTAAGAGCACACAGTCTCAAAGCAGCACTCTCTGTCCTCCAGCACAAAACTCTTTGATGTTCTCTGCTACAGAAGAACCTGAGAGGATCAATGAGAGGACTACTGAGTGCATGCCTTGTCTTCACGGACCCTGAAAACAGCATCTGATGAAGGTGGGCTCTCCTTTCCTCTCACTGGGGGTGATAAGCCTCAAAAATAAAAAGGTACATACCTAGGCATTCTAGACATCTCCCACCAGACCAGGTTGCCCAAAGCCCTGTCCAACCTGGCCTTGAACACTTCCAGGGAGGGGGCATCCACAACTTCCCTGGGTAACTTGTGCCAGTGTCTCATCATCCTCACAGTAAAGAATTTCTTCCTAATATCTAGTCTAAATCTACCCTCTTCCAGTTTAAAGCCATTCCCCCCTCGATCTATTGCTTCCTGCCCTTGTAAAAAGTCCCTCCCCAGCTTTCCTGTAGGACCCCTTCAGGAACTGAAAGACTGCAATAAGGTTCCCCTGGAGCCTTCTTTTCTCCAGGGTGAACAGCCCCAACTCTCTCAGTCTGCCTTCATAGGAGAGGTGTCCCAGCCCTCTGATCAGCTTCTTGGCCCTCCTTTGGACCCCCTCCAACAGCTCCATGTCCTTCTTATGTTGGGGGATCCAGAACTGGATGTAGTACTGCAGGTGTGGTCTCACAAGAGCAGAGTAGAGGGGCAGAATCACCTCCCTCTAGCTGCTGGCTACACTACTTTTCATGCAGCCCAGGATGCGGTTGGCCTTCTGGGCTGCAAGAGCGCATTGACTCTGTGCCTGTGCACCAGAGTCTCCTCAGTCTGCTGTAGATATTTTTTGCTGTGCTAGGCATTCATTACACTCCCTACCATATCTCTGCTAAATCGTTGGTACATAACCATTAACGGCGATGTCTCAGTAGCTGGCAATATTTATACCAACTCCGATTAGCCTGGGTATCTATCTTGCATTTGACTAGCTATCTACCAGTGTATTTGGGGGTAGTGATGTCTAAAGACAAAGAATAATATTTTTTTAGAGCAGAGCACATAAGCTTTCCTTGCTTTCTTTTCCAGAATCTCCCTGGTGTGAACTCTACCCTATTATCTGCCATTCCCAGGAAATAAAGTCATCCCATCACAACCAAGCTCCAAAGCACAATGACACAGCAGCCTGGGAGTAGGGATTCACGCAATGACACTGGATAAATGACCAGACTGTGTTCACCTCTGTCTTACACCGTATTTACTGTACAATGGGTTTTGATTGTTCCTTCACCTATGAGTGAGTGTAGTACACATATTTGCGTGTGTGCACACTAACACATAGACTTCTAGCATCCACCATGCACTCTATGGATTGCAAAAAAATATTGGGAACTACACTTCACTTCTGTGGGTAGAACCCAGAAAAATGGTCTGTGATGTTTACATCACCGTAAGAGACTCCTTGATGAGCTTGTATCTGACATGCTAACAGATATTACTTCAGTTTACCAAGCAGAAATTTTGGGACAAACAAAATAAAGTTGTTTTTTTTTATCACATAAGCATAATCAAACTCTAGAGCTCCTTGCCACTCCAGAATTTGTGACAGCTAGAAGTATAAAGTAGTTCACAAAAAACAAAGTCTTGGGAGATGTATTCTCCTATCTAACCATAAATTGAATTGATTGAAAATAGAAGCATCCCACCACATGGGGCAGATATCTATACATTTGCCTTATTCTGCACTCTGTCCCTGAATATTTGCTGCTGACCACACAAGTGGATAGCCTAACTGCACGAGACAAGCTTATGATCTTATTTTATAGCCATCTTCCAGGTAAAATACAACCCAGGAGGATTCTGACCACTTCTTGCTGTTGCTAATATCTCATTACTTGCCTTGAGGATGATCTGTATGTGATGCCAACGGAACTGCAGTGGTGTGCAGGGATGCCCTCTGGTCATGTTGGGGTTTAAGCCAAATATCAACTCAAGCATTTGTGTTTTACCTGTATATACAAAGCTTCCCCTAAGTTCAACTCGAAAAAGTGTTCCACACTACTCCACTGAGCAGACTTTACTGCAGCAGATTAGCTACCAAGTCCTGTTCAGAATAAGCCACCAATTGCAGTGACAGGCAGTCAGCCCTGCACAGGCACCTAACCTGTGTTATTTTGGAAGCAGCACAGAAAAAGCCAGAAAGCCAGACAGTTGCTATGCTGGGTGTATGCCAAAAGGCTCACACTCAGATTCAGGCTGTCCCAGCCAATAAGTTTTTTTCCCCATTGCTCTGAGGGTACCTATGCACCTTTCTGGATCCAGCTTTCCAAGTGCAACTTGATCCGGGTGAGAGCAGGGAGGTATAAAATATTCTGCTCCTCCTCAAGTCTGTTGCATCATGGCCTTTGAGTCAACACATTTCAGACCTCCCACGGAGAGAAGAGCTGGTTCTTTACCTGTGCAAGTCTCAGCATAATAACTTCAGGTAGCTTTCCTCAAGGCATTTTACTGAGGTCATACATGACAGTCACAAATATTTCCCAGATTGCCAAATCTTGTGGAAGTCTCTGGTGTGTTGGACAAAGAATTTTTTTTAAATTACTGTAAAGCAGAAGTTAGCTAAAAGACAACCATACAAAGTGATGTCTGAGTCACTTGACCATGATTTCCTGCATTCAAAACTAGACACACAGAGGAATCCCACCTCTACTTCTCCATTTTTGTACTATGAGGCTCTTTTTGCAACATCAGCTAAGAAAGCAGTTTTCTAGGGACCTTCCTGAAATGGGGGAATCCCTGAAGGAAGAGGAAGAAATTCCTGTGTTGTGAGTCGTACATACCATGGGGGAAGAACGGAAGTGTCAGAGGAAGGGTCAAAACTATCTGGAAACATAACAGCAAAGAGCTTTGCAAACGGGTATAATCTAGGGCAGGATAGAGGATACTCTGGGGATGAAACAAAAAACTAGAAAGCTTTGGCTAGATTCCCTGATTGTATGTAAAACTTATCCGCAGGGAAATTGTCCCAGCATTTCTTGAGAGGGATTGTTAGCTGGTGAAAAGTTTCCACTTCTGGCAAAGTAGCAAAAAACCCCAACAGACATGCTTCTTGCTTGTAGAAAACCACAGACAGCAGCTGTTTCAACCACGCAGCCAAGACTAACAAGGTACCTGAGCTCCGTATTGACAGCTAGCAGGTTTCTCAGGAGCAGCACAACAGAGCAGAATGACAGCAAAGCACTGGAGGTGTGCAGGGCTCTCATATTTGTCATTCGAGCAGGATAATGCTCCTGCCAACATTTGTTGAAACTTGTATATTTCAATCAGGGGTGACATTTTGTCATTTCTGCAAATGAACAGAATTCCTCTGATGAAGAATTTGAAGTTTCAGCAGAGCCAAAATTGCTCAGCACTGTTAATAGGGCCCAGGCTTGAGCTTTCATGCTGAAATAGCAACAATTCAGAGAAAAATGTAACAAGTTAAGAAAGCAGTCAGGAGGCCCTGGAAGGGTGTAAACTATGCAAATCTTGGTTTTCCCAGTTAGCATCTTTTTCCAACTCTTTTCTATTTCTTCTCTGCCTCTTTCTTCACGTACTTATTTTCCGCTATGATAAACTCAGTTTGGATACAGCAAGGTATAAGCGTTGTTACCATGTCTGTGGTGTAGGGCACAAGTGACCTCTTAGAGCGTGGGCCAGGTACAAGCTTAGCAATGCTCAGATTATGCCAGGTTTTCTACAGAGCAGAAGTAACTGGATAACTAAACATAGGACCCTTTCTTTTGTTACTTTGTTTCTTGTTCCAGGAAAACATCCATTGATTTCACCATGACTTCTGCTAAAGACTGAATCCACACAGACTGCAGAACAGGGTCTTCAAGAGGGGGGGCAACTATATCCTGTAAATACCTGTGGCTGTGATAATTGTTTGGTTGCAGAAGCTAAACAAGTCTGAAGTCAGTTTATTTCAGTGTCTCCATGTGAATCCCTACTGTTACTGTGTGCAAGCCAGGAAGACAATTGAATCCTTGGCAAACAGCAGACCCCATGTTCACACTACAGCTGGGAAAATGCCTGAATCTAGATCCTGGTGTAGCCTAAATAATGGCTGCATGTAACATTCTGAGACACAAAACTTTTTCCCTCAGTTAATTGAGAGTCAGGTCCAATGCAAACAGTTCTACACACAAATTTGTGTGTATATATATAAAAATATATATATGTGTGTGTATATATATATGTGCATGCACATAAATATGTATAAATGCATACAAATGTACTTATGCGTGTGTTTGTGGTTAGGTACATGCTCTGCAGATCTTCCTGAACAGGGAAAGGCAGAATTTCAACAAAGCATAATTATTTTGTTATGGAGAGTCAGGTCACTGTTGCATAGGAAGGGAAATAAAACCAAAAGCAGCTACTCCTCACTTCCCCTAGCAAGAAGAGTTTCAGGCTTGAGGCTTCTGACAGGAGGAAGTTGTTAGGAGTTGTCTTCCAGGCAGATCTGCTATCTGTGTTTGGCTGTCCTTACGGTAAGCAGGCTTGCAGCAAAGCTGATTGGCACAGCCAAGAATTTTGTCAGCCTCACTTAAGACAGCAAGAGGCAAGGCAACAGCTGGGCCTTCAACAGGCCCTGGTGTTTCAGTCCAAACTTATCTGGGACATGCTCGTCAAACACATCCTGGGGAAACAGTGAAGAGAAACAGATCTGAGTCTCCTCTGCTATGACCCTTACAATTTTGTGGTATCATGTGTCTAAGTCAGCTGTGGATGGATATGAAAAGTTTATTTTTCACCCTGCTCAAGCAGGCCTATGTCAGCACACAGTGTGTAAAACTGCAATGTCATGGGGGTCACAGTTCCAGCATACGCACCTTCTTAAGGTATTTATCATTGTGAAAATACTTACTGCTAGAAACAAAGCCATTTTAACTGATGTCTCGATTTATCTTGCTGAGTAACTACATGGATGCTGTTTCGCCTCAGTGATTCTCTGCATTCAGTCTGACTCTATCAGTTTCAGGTGCATGAGAATGGTATATTTCATTCTGGAATAAGACCTTCCTTCCTATTTTTAGAGGGTTTTTTTTCCTCAGTGCATGACTTTCAGAAGCACAGTAAGCAGCGTGAGTGAATCTTCTTGCCTGTGAACCTAGAGTCCCTGTTCAGCTATAGGCTTACACTACAGTTAGTTGGTTTTGGGGTTTTGTTGGTTGGTTGGTTGGTTAGCTTTTCTCTAGTTTTGTGTGTAGACTGACTCTCAAGCTCCCTAGATTTAGTGAGTCACCTAAAAAGTCTGTAGGTGAGCTCATAGATTTTTATCGCCAGTGAAGAATTGTGGTGGTTTGTAAAAAACTGCTGATCTATGTACAATAATCTGTGCCTGTGTATCCAGAATAGTCCTCTTTTGGCAAGAAAGAAGGAAACTCAATAGTGGCATTAGAGATAATTTCCTTGAATGGTACTACGTCATGTCCAAGCTGAACCGAGAAAGAATTAAACTCTTAATCCAATAGTTCCTTGTAAGACTATGTGGAACGAGTTGATGATCTCAGACAAGAATAATAACTCACACGTTATTTCCTACAGATTACAGAGGCATCTCTTAACATTAAGCCACTTTCTGTTCAAAATTATGGGTAGCCCAAAGCTAATGCCCTGCAGTAGTGAACAACCTGCCAAAGGAGTCCCAAAGGGTGGCCAGATTTTGAGCAATGCAGGCAGGGCCAACCATCAGTTGTGAGTCACTGTGTTTTGCAGCTAGTGTCCATAAGACATGGCAGCTTTTAGCTCCCCGCTTCTGCTTAGCTTTGAATTTGGGGGAAGCCAGGAGCCACTGCACACACAGAGAGTACGCTGCTGCTGGTAAATCTCAATCTATCCTGTTTGGTGGCACATACAGTGCCTCTTGGCACGACTGACTTCCAACTGAGAAGGAAATCTACAGCCCTGCACATCACTTTGCAGAAGCTGCTGATTTGTGCTCTTATCTGTTACCTCTCTTCATAATTTCCAGACTAAGTCATGCACAGGCAATGTGATTTATATACCTCAGTGGAATGGATTATATAAATGAAATCCTCCGTTATCCATATTTCTTTATCATGTGTCATTGTGGTCATTCTTTAAAAAGACGAAATCTTCTAATATGTCTTTGATGATAAGAAAAGGTCTCTCTGCCTCTCACATACACACCCTCATTTGTCTGTTGTGCGTTCACACACTCATCTCCTCCTCTTTCTCTTTTGCATGCTTTTGCATCCTCCTGGAGGTCCTGCTTTCTTACATGTGTGTTGGTACACAAATACACAATTGGGACAAAAGACTTGCACACGCTAATTAGCTTGGCTGATTTTCACTTGGTCTGGAGGGCCTGAAAACCTGAAAAGGCATTGAATATCAACAGTGTGGCACTTTATCCAACAAGGGAATATTTGTTTTCATAGGTGAGCTACCCAGTACCAGCAGTCCTGACCTGCCTGGCCATGGGGTGAATTGAGCTGGAAGAAAACACTACTTTCCCAAGAACAGCCACAGGTTATCTTTTCTTTAACCTTCCAGTTTGTTTCCTCTGCTTGTTTGTTTGGGTTCTTTTACCCTCTACCCATTTGAGGTGTGTTTCTGGTTCAATGCCCCTGTAAAGGCCTGAGGAATTAGCACTGTTGAAAGAAATCCAGTACTGAATTGCCCTTGTGTTGTCCGGACTTTGTTATGGCTTCACTTCATTAAAACCAAGAGACGGACAGCTGGAAGAGAGAGAGACTGTGGTAAGTCCTCTTTAGGGGCCAGACCTGTTTGCTTTTGAAAAGAGCATGATGAAAAAGTCACAGCTGTGAAACAAGAGGCTGAGTAGGAAAAGACATATTCCAGGCAAGCTGGGGAA
>NW_010175648.1:40944-60283 GCF_000695765.1 Mesitornis unicolor
GCTCTGTGTCCTAATTTTCCTAAGTGTCTTGTCTCTGGCTCCCATCGACAGGGCAGCTCAACCTGCAGATGAGTACATTGCATCCTTGCCTCATTTCTCCAGTTCTCTGACCTCTGTTGCTGTATTCCTCCACACACTTCCCAGCCCTCTGATGTCCCTGAAGAGTGACCTCAACAGGTCCCATCGCTGGTGTGGTGGGTTGCCTGCAGGTTCTGCCAGTTTTGGTCATCCGCTAGAGCCCATAGGCAAAAGCGTTTCTCAAGGTGGAATCCAGCTTTCACGCCTTCCCTGCCTCTATCCCAAACAGATGGGCAAGGCACAGGATGAAGACTGCAGTAGGGGAGAGATGGTACCTTCTCAAAGAGTACAAGGGAGAGATGCAGCTAACTGAGAAAAAGGGGGAGGCAAGACTGAACCCTTAGTTTGTCTCATTTTCTCAGAAAATTGAGATCTTCAGAAAGCTGAATTTTGTCTAGCTGTTCCAAATCAAACTTCCCAGGTCTATGCTGTACTTAAGCAAAATTATCAAGACGTCCTAAAATAGGAGCAGAGTCCTTGAAGCACAGTAGCAAAAAAAACCTACTTTTTCCTATCGGTTCTCTAAAAGCTTGCTGTTGCTACACCAGTAACTGCAACAAGGGAGAGGATCATTGTAACAGACTGGTCTATTTTTAACAACAAACCGGGACTGAAACTTTTCTCCCTTCTCTGTTCTCATCCCTTATTCCTCTTTCCTTTCCCTCTCCCCACATTTAACCATTTCATTACTGAAAAAGCAGGACAAGGGTATCAAAAGAATACAGAGGAAACAAATGACATAGATGAAGTTCCTGAAAGAAGAAGGCCTGTTTATTCCATTTCACCAAAAAAATCCAGAAATGTTTTTAAAACCATGCTTTGGGGCATTCTTTTTATTTCCCAAAGAATCCCATACCTAATAAAAAGTATTTTGTTTGAAAAGCATGCACCAGCTCTTTTGAATAAACTGCTGAAAATAAGTTCTGTACCTTGTAAATATGTGAGTATCTGCTAAACAACATATATTATGAATAACTCAGTGTGATGGAATACTCCTGTATTTGGAGGTAAACATTCATAAAAATTCTTTTGAAATTACTTCTATCTGGTGTGTCAGAGTTTACTAAGCTGTTTCCTACGCTCTTTGTCAAAGAGAAACCATATAAAATAGAATTTAAAAATAGCTACTTATTAGGAAGAACAGATGGTGCATTCATATACAACAAAATTGCAAAATTTTACCAACCTTGAGTTGTAACTCATTTGCACTGGAAACTTAGTTAACAAGTCTGAAAAAAACATGTTCAGAATACTGGAGAGCTGTAAAAGAAGCAAGCGCTGACATGTTGAATAAAATACATCTATTTTTATGTCAAGTCCTGATAACAGTACATTTTTTCATTTTCAAATATGAGGAGAAAAATAATTCAGATCTTTCCAGACTTGGCCAAGGCACCTGATTCACAATGGAAAATATTTTTACATCTTATGTCAGCATTACTTTGTTCCAAATTAAGGTCTGTGGTACTGAAATCTTTCTTTTATGACAGCATTGCTTTCTCGCCAGTTCTCTCTTTCCCATAACAGCGTCATGTGTTGAAGATGCAACACAGGAGTATTTCAGTTCACTCAGCTTTGCACATCAGTTTTCATCTATGCAAAATTACATAATGAAATTTATCTTTTGTGATGCAACCCAGTGAAACCCTGGAGGAAGAATGCTTGAAACCAAATTTCCCAAACAAATTAGCCTGAATCAGACTTTTTCATTGAAATATTACCAGAAAAATGGTTATATGTATCTAAGGTGTCACTGCAAGCATTTAAGTGCTATGGCTGAAGAGTCTATTCTCCCTTTCAATTTAACTGACTGTCACTGTCACTAGTTAATATCTGGAACTGAATGGCAAACTGTTATGAATATGTTAGCAAAATTAAGTTCTTGAAAGATAAATCAATAAACTGGGATTCAGACAGTTACCAGCACTGAAGAAAGAATAGCATTACTCAGACAAGTATGGAAGGGTTGGTATCAGCAGCTGGAAGAGAGGGATGTAAATTCTTAGCAATTGTGCACTTCAGCAGGAGCTGTAAATTGTGGAGCTGTGTCTGTCTCACTCTCCCCATGATTTTGCAGCCTTTCAATGAATTCTTGAAGCACCTATGAAAAGTTGTTTTTGATACTTTTTGCCACAGGCTGAAGTCCCACTGGAGTCAGTGTGACTTGAGTACAAGTGCAAGGCTTGCTTAAAGACACTGCAGACTTTGCACCTTCGGTTTTCAACTGATCTTTTATTGTCTGCCAGAGGGTTAGGACCAGGCATCAATCAGAACCTCAGAATAAATCTGCTTCCCACAAGATTTCTAGACGGATATATTTTCTGTGTAATGTGAAGTTTTAGTCCTGTTATTTACATCTAGCATATACCTCTAGTAGCTTGGACTTCTCATGATATCTCTGATTTCTTAGTGTGTAACTTTTATGACATTTCTGTCTACCTTTCTCTTCTGCTCTTTCCCATAATTGTAAACATTGGAAATTGGGTTGTTTAATCCCTATAACCACCTTCTGCTGCTTTTAGTGTTAGTGCCACCACTGACCTGGGAAGTGCTAGAGGATGGTGCCTGACCAGAAAAATAACTTATAGCAAGCACCATCCTTACTGTTAGTCTTCATTCAAGTCTATGGGCATTTCACAACCTTTTCAACACCAGCCACCAACGAGTAACACAGTTCCCTGTACCTCGGCAGAGCTCTTTGTGTCATTGCAATGCTGCGAAACACAAACATGGGTCCCTGTGAACTTGAGGGCAGCATCTCAACCAGGTAAACTGCTCATTAAACGAACAGGAGATAAGCTAAGCTTGTTCCATCTTTGCAGATGTATACAGGTCTCTGGATTAGGAGACAAGTCAACAAAAATTTATGTGCACTTGTTCATAAGAGCACAAGAGATAGATAGACCTTTGTCCTCTCCCTTGTTTTCATCTGCAATGAAAGGTCAAGATTAGTTTAGAAGTTATCTGCACCTTGATCATCGCATCCAGTGAACAGAAAAATAACATTTCGGTTTATCCAAAGTAACAGTAGACACACATCTCACATGTGATTGGCTGTAAATATTACAGGCCTGAGGAGAACACTTTTTTGCCATTACAATAGTTTTTTTGCACCAGCTGGCAGTACCCTTTGCTGTCAAACGTTAATGAGAGATTGATTCAAATAAAGGTGGCCCCATCTCCCAGCTTTGCTCTCTATCTTCAGTACAGAAAGTCACTTCATCACATTTCACTGAGTACCCACCTGCCTCAAAGCCAGCATAACTGTTCACTGATGTCATCTAGATATTTCAGGGCAGAGTGTGGTGGGCCGGGACCTGCTCAGTCCTCATGTTTGGTACCACTCTGCAAACTTCAGCTGACCCATCCTGGCTTGAACCACACTGAAATTACCACTTTCCAATAATTTTATTTTTTATCTTTGTCCTTTAATTATTTACCCTTCCTCTTTTTTCAGGACAGAAGATTTACCAGTGGAAGATTGTCCTGGAAGTATAGGACATAAATAACATCTCCAGTGTGAGAGCCTCTTCAAATAGCTGAATAAGCCAGAAAAGAGCATGAAAAAATTTTATTTTTTTTTTTTTCTTTTCAGTATGATAATCAAAACTAGTAATCTCTTCCTCTTGAGTCAGCCCAGTTGTGTGAGGGTGTTAGGTCGGGCTGCAGGAGCTAGCCTCACTCAGCATTTCATGGGAATCAAATTCTCTTCAGCCTAGCTTCTCTCATGCTTCTTTCTTCCCTTTGTCGTGTTGCCTCCTCACGATTTCCTAGAACTAATTCATGGTAATTAAGCCTGTCCTAGAAACCTGGCTTAAGAAGATTAATTTCTCCTGCCAAGAGCTTCCTTTGTACTATTTTCTTTACCGCACACCTTCACTGTATTGCATAGCTGTTATACAATGCATCTTGCTCTTGCTTACCTCTTGGAATATATTGGAAGATTATTATTTATCTATGGGAAAACAATTGATAAATAGCTGCCCTGCTATTCTTCTGTGGGAAATTCGTATTTCCCGTAAGAAAAATTGATACTGCAAACAGTGGGCCCAAAAACATTTCCATCTCTTTCATGCGGTTGCATCCCTCAAATGCTGCTTCATGAAGATAAGGTGGATGTGGTCCTAATTTTATCTCTATGACTGCCATCCCTCTGTAGGCTCCTTCACAAGGTCAAGAGAGAAAGCCAGATGGCTCCAGAGGAAACTCGTCTCAGTTCAGCTGTGTCAGTCAGCTGTGCAAATTAGGTAGGATTAAACTAGGCATTTTTTTTTCCCACTGTCTCTCTGCGTTGCCAGTAGATGCACATTTACCCCACTGACCTATTTCTGACCTCTCCATATCAACTTGTCCTCCTGGCCCATACCCACCTCTTTTATCACATGCACATGGCATAATGATGTCTTGAGAGCAATCTTATTTCCTTGGAGAAGGTCCTCTAGACTCTTTGTACTTAACAATTTATTCTAAAATTAGGCTGGCTGTACCTCTTCTTTGCTTCACCCTCATTGCTTGCTTAGTGGATGCTAACTGATCTGAAAATATATCTGCTTCTAAACCCTTTACTCAGCTGGAAAGCATGCTGGTACTTCAGGGTGAATAGCATTCTGATTTGCTCAGTATTGAATTGCCACTAAATTAATACCAGGCTGAGGACTTTGAGTTGATCACCCTGCTCTGCTCATCTCAGTGCATTCTTGTTGCCCTTCCTGTTTAGGAAGGCAGATCCTCATTGGGAGTTTCATGAGACCCTTAGGATGAGAAAGAAACTTGCAATGAAAGGCTGAGTCTTGATGGACTGAGTCTCTTCAGTCTCATTTCGCTCTTGCATTGTTGCTATCTCTTTCTTGTTGCTTCTTTAAGATGTGGTTCCCTAGAGTGCACAATGATTAAGGCTATCCTTTAAACCTAGTTTCAGAAACCGTATTTTTGAGGTAGATTCCTCTTTTGCCCTGGGTCTGTCAGTTTACTGCACAAGTTGGTGATGCAAAGTCATCCCCAACCCCTTTTTCACTCTACAAAAGGTTTCAGTTTTCCTTCCAGTGGAATAGTGCACGTTGCACCTAAGTCGATTCAACATTAATTAAAGAATTTTTCCATGTTTATTTCTCAGTCCTAAGGCCTTCCTGTGGCCTGAAGAAAAATCTCCCAGGTGGTAAGGCAGTGAAGAACAAGGCTGGACAAGAGCAGGATCTTCCTGCATAAGCCATGTGCACATGTCATCTCCTTCATTCTTTAACAGTTACAGTTAAAACTTCTGTTATTTCTTTCTGTAATGGATGCTGTGATTTGGTTCAAGTCTGAAGGACACCAGAGGGGAATTTCACTCTTAAGGAGCACCTCTTTTTCCTGTGGTGAGGACAAACCTTGGTGGCCAGGCCCCAGACAGCTTTGGAGTAACCACATTGAACCGCCTTACAAAACCTCACATTCATGTAAGAGCTTTCAGGGAAGAACAGAAAGTGAAGCATCAGTCAGCACCTCCTATTGTTCCAGCCTCATGCATGCACTTGGGTTGTGGTGTTCCATTTTTCTAATGAGTGCTCTCTCATCAGAATAATCAGGCACAGGAAAAGTGATTGTACTGAAAGACAGGGTTGTGTGCAAATAAGGTTTCCAGATATGAAGCAGACTCGTGGGTTCTAGACTGTGTTTTCAAAAATTGATGAGTGGTAACGACGCCGGCTCTGGGCTTGCAAACTTTGTTCCCAGGAGTAAACCAAGCCCTGTTGGAGTGCTGTTATCACAAAATGAGCAAACATGAGCAGGAGCAGGCCAAAGACTCTCCTTCAGATCAGAAAGCTATTACTGCACTATTCTTCTAAATTGTCCTTTATTTCTAATGGCCCAAGGAAAATACAATCCCAGATGACCCTGATGGTGGTGCTGACACTCCCTGTGATCTTGGCTGCTGGAAGCCAAGTGCTCATAATCCTGGGTGCTGAGCAGTGAGCATCACTGTCTTCTTTCTAAAAATGACAGGCATTGCTGTGAAGGTTCCCACCAGAATTCAGCTCTATTTTCTCTCCGGTTGAAACAAAACATTGCCTCTCTCTCTGCATGGCCACTGCTGGTGATGGCCTTTGTCCATCTCACATCTCAGGCCTTGCAGGAGCCTCTTGCTCAGTGAAGATGTGTTGAATAGGAGGACCATTTCTGCTCTGTATATGCCTCTTGCTAGAGGTCCAGCAAGCTGCGTTCGCTGACGCTATGCTGACTTGTGAGAGCTGAGGACACAGGTTTCCTAGATCTCCTCTCAATTTAAGTATCCTTCTATACTTACGTACAATTTTTCCACAAAATAAGGAAGCCATCAAATGACCATGCAAGAGAAACACAACCTCTGGAGTATCCTGACTGCTCTGTAAAAGGGTCGGTTGCAAAAGATTGCATGAAAGAGTCCAGTGCAGAGCCACAAAGATGATTGAGAGAGTGGAGCAATCTCCCTTATGAGGAGTGGCTGAGGGAGCTGAGTCTCTTTAGGTTGGAGAAGAGGAAACTGAGGGGTGACCTCATTCATGTTTATAAATTTGTAAAGGGCGAGTGTCAGGAGGATGGAGCCAGGCTCTTCTCAGTGATGTCCAGTGATAGGACAAGGGGCAATGGGAGCAAGCTGGAGCACAGGAGGTTCAACCTGAACATAAGGAAAATCTTTTTCACTGTGAGGGTGACAGAGCACTGGACCAGGATGCCCAGAGAGGTTGTGGAGTCTCTTTCTCTGGAGACTTTCAGAACCCACCTGGACATGTTCCTGTGTGACCTAGTTTAGGTGATCCTGCTCTGGCAGGACTGTTGGACTGGATGATCTTTCGAGGTCCCTTCCAAATCCTAACATTCTGTGATTCTAAAAGAGCTAGCAACCTGCTTAAACAGCCCAAGGATGAGCTTTCATTGGGTTCTCCATCATGTGGTGGTCACGCTCTTACAATGCAGGTCTTGGACCAAATTCTGCACTTGAAGTCCCACCTATAGGGACTCTATTTGGCTAAATATTGGCTTATTCCTTCAGATCAGTGAAGCCAGATTTCCACTCAACAAAACCAGGAAGTTCAGACATTGCTGGATAGAGTGGACTGTGGCCACTTAAAGCCACATGCAGACAAGCCTGTAGCAGAACTTTTTAGCCCAGCTCTTGGCGCTCTGCTGTACCATAACCAGATGGCCACAGGTGAAGAAGACATGTGCTGGCAGACACATGGAAGAGGCAGCATGCCACAGGGGAGTAGACCAGCTGGACTCCCTGTAGAGGCAGGACTCTAGCATCCATAAATGGGATTTCTGTTCCACTGCCACCCTGAAGATGCTACCATTTTCCATGATGCTACTTATCACCCAATATTTTCCCACCTTGCCTTTCTGCCCTTATTTTTGACAATTTTCCCTTCTTGGAGAGACCATCCCAAGTGGATGACAGAATGACTTGGAGACCATCCTGCTTCCTGCTCAGTGTTCTTCTGCACTATCCTGTTTTTCCCATGCTCACTCGCTCTCCTCACCAAGACTCACTCTTTTGGAAGTGCCTGACTTCTTCTGGCAGGATGCTGGGAAGAGACAGAAATGAGCATTTGCAGACACTTTGAACTGTCTCCTGAATAAATGGGAGAAAACCAAAGGATCCCCAGACTGCAGGGATTATTGATTTTGTAACTATTTCAACAGCTCCATCAGCAGTGGCATGTAAAAGGAGCTCATCATTTATAAATTAACTCCCCCAGGGTTCAAAGGCCTGTCAGGGAAACAATTAGTTCTGGTAATTTATCAGCTGTTTGAGCTTGTCAGGTGGAGAGAGAAGGGCAGTTCTGCATCAGCTGTCCTGCAAAGTTGTCACTGTGGCCAGAGCCAGGTAGGATGTGCAGGTCAGTCATTCCTATTTGCTGCATATTTCATGTCCTCCAATGTTTTGTCAGTCTTTCCGATATCTGATCCAATTTGGTTGGGCTGTCAAGTGAAAAGGAGACATCTCTTAGCACACTAATGTCACCCAAGCCAGAGGTCCTTTGTCTCTTTAACAATGCCCCTGTCAAATCCCTGCTGAGCAGCTAAACAACCTGGAATGCAGCAAAAAAAAGAAAAAAAAATAACCCAGAACCTATGGTCTGTTTTTAATTAGCCTATAAACCATTCAGAGCTCACCAACTGTGCTGTCCAGAGAGGAAAAACTGAGGGCAAATATACTCTCCCTCTTTGTAGAACTCATAGTAAAAAAAATCCATATAAACAACATGAGTTTATTTGAACAGACTTGAAGTCCAGGCAAAAGCAACTGTTCTGCATTAACAGTGAAGAGCAGCACTTTTTGCAAGGCATCTTTTGCAGAAGCACCTACAGAATTTGGCTATCCTGACCAGAGCTCCACTAGATTAAACAGGGATAAAAAAGACAGTCAATGAGGCAGAGAGCACCTTGAGTCTGGAGTTTTCTGGCAATGGGAATTGTATCCAAAATGTGCTGTGCAACATCAGAAAGACCTTCATTACATTACATTACATTACATTACATTACATTACATTACATGTGCACATTTTCACATTTACAAGTAGACATGCAGAGATAGTAAATGTTTCAAGTTTTCCCCAATGTACCCTATTGCACACACACTTTGCAGTACCTGATTATATAGTTAAACAATTGCATACCTTTTTTTAAGTCAGAACAGTATCTTTCTTATTTGACTGCGCTCAATTCTGTGCTTTCCTGTGCTGACAACTTCATTTTGCAACTTTTTTTCAAACCTGCTTTCCATGTATGAGACACAGGTTTAATTCATTTGGAATGTGGAGCACCAAAAAATTTCCAGTGGAATTGCAAACCATTCCAGGAATTTCACATATGCAGACTGTTGTAAAGCACATATGAACTTGTATCCCTTAATCATGTTTCATGGCTCTTTAGGTGTTCACAGATCACGGGCCGAAAAAACCAGCTACAACCACAGCTTCATACAGAAGCAGCTCACAAAAGCTGTGTTTGGTCACAGAAATGCTTGAGAGAAGTTAAGGAGTGGGGAAGGGAAGGCTGTAGTTTGCTTAGAAAGTTGACACCTGCGCATGCATAGACATTTATAGAAATGTTTGTGGAGAAAAATAATTACTCAGCAGAAAGTGGTTAGTTCAAAGAATAAATTTCTACTGTAAGGTAATATCCAGCCAACTTTCTGACTTGCCTAAAGGGTCAACATTGGAGCCAGCAATCCATAATCCATTGCCAATTCAGGGCAAAAGTCAGCACTCACAGGCGCTTCGCTTTTCAGCCAGGTGAAAGATGTCCTTGTGATTCTGATGAAGCACACTTGGAATGAAGTAAAATTAAGGTAACAGCCTTAATGCACATTGTTTGGAAGCCACTAGAAAGTGGATCGCTGCAAAGCTTCCTGCTGGATGTGTCCTGAGAATGATGTAATTGTTAGCAGCGAGCCAGGAGGAAAAAAAGCAGGCCGGGTCCTCAGCAAAAGCCATGAGATTTTAGAAAGATAAGGGAATAATTTAAAAAAAAATTATGAACATATTCTTCTTATGAATACATAGAACAAACATGGCCAAAGGAGCCTTTGTAGAAGTATCTGTGGATTTCACAGCCATATGCTGTATCTGCCTGACTGATACCATGAAAAAACTCTGGACTGGCAAAATTAGTGGTGTTCCTCCAAACTAACCCGAGTGACACTGATTTAGTCCATCAGGAAGGGAAACTGGGGTTAGAGAACAGCTCTCCTGATTGAGCAGCTTTCTCAGAAAAAGCTACTGTAAGATACTGATGAAACCTGTGGGGTCCTTTTGAGACCATATGTATCAAAATGGAGCTGCTGCCATCACCAAACAGCCTGCGTGGCGTTATGCAGGGTGAACCCACAGCCACATGGAATGGGTGGTTCACATTTCCAGAGGACTGAGCAGGGCTGCTGGTGTGGCTTGTGACCCTCTCTCCCATCCCCTGAGGAGCACAGCAGCAGCAGCGTAGCGCAGGGTAAGCTCTGCACAGCCCAGAGATGATCGCTCTTTTCAGCAGCATGGGTTCTTTGATCTCTGCATGCCATACCATATAATGAAGTCAGCTCCTGATGGATGTGCTGGGCTGCCCGTGTGTGAGGAAAGAGATGTCTGCCTTGAGGTCACATGGGATGCACAATCATGAGGGAGGAACCCAGAGGGCACTCTCAAGGCACCTTTCCTGCAGATGGTATCATGGTTCTTGTTTTGTGCTTGCTTATTCTACTCGAGGGATGCTCACCAAAGTGGGTGAGCAAGTTCAGGGTATGAGAAAGTAGTTCTTCCTTCCTCGAGGAGGGAGCCTGGTCCTGCAAAGTAGCCAGCACCTCAGATTCATCGAAGCTCCTGGGCAGTCTGTGCAGATTTACATGACCACATTGTCATGAGCAGTTGATGGCCACAGAGTTTAACTCTTTGCAGGGCAGAGCCTTGTTATTGGTTAAATCACTTGTAAGAGGTCTCAGCCACTTGGAAATTCCTCCACAGGCAAATATACAACTTAAAGGCCTGCACATTTCTGATAGGAATACGACAGGCACCACTGGCCCAATTTTTTCTGTACACCTTATTTTGCTGTCTTGTTTGTAAATATCACTGCTTTATACTCCTGTTAGAAATAATAGAAGATGAAAATAAGAAGCAAAAGTAAAACAGATCTCTTGCAACAGTAGGACTGAAATGAAGATGAGAAAGTTGACAAGAGGAAAAGCTCCGATCCATCAAAACATTCAATGCATGCAGCTACCTTCGCACAAGATGTCCTTAGGGCACTGGCTAATTTTTCGTAACAGACACTTCACCAAGTGCTTGGGTGAATTGTATCTGTGAAAAGAGATGGAGAAAACACAGGAAAATGTAAATACAATATATATGACCAAAATAAAGTGCTGCTTTCTTCTTGCCAGGCTAGAGGTTGGATTTGTTTCTAGTGACTGGAGCATAACTTACATTTTTCCTTTTGCTAGAAAAAAAATAGGGTTAGGGTTGGTTTGGTTTGGTTTTTTTATTTCCCTGGGGGGAAAAGCACAACAACAACAGTATGGGCTTGAATTACAGTTGGTGAACTCAAATAATTTCCGCAGCCCCCAAAATAGTTGGAGAGGTCAATGAAACCACAAACTCCATGGGGCTCAACCATTTCTGAATGCAGCTTTCTTGAGCCAGAGGCAAACTGTTCCATTGCTTACCAAAGTGATATTTATCTAATTTGTTACTAGAAAATGCTTGCAGGGAGAAAAAAAAACAAATCAACTGAACAAAAAGCAACCAAAAGCCAGACTCAGACCAAGAGCAGCAAGAGCCACTGAAGCCCTGTGCTAGCATCAGCAAATCTGTATCCATTTGCCCCCATTGTGGAAATATCAGAAGGAACAAAGGCTTTCTGGATCAAATTCTGCTCTCATTTTCACTGACATAAATGGTATTTCTAAAGCTGAGAGAATTGCTGGCTGACCGACTGACATGGTAGACTTCAGGCAGAATTCAGGTCTCCTTGACCGGATCAGAGCAGAGGAACTTGTCCCAGGCACGGGGCTAAGATAGACCTGCTGATTGTTTAACGATACTGAGAAATAGCAAAATAGGCTTCCCTATAATTTTTCACCTAGCTGAGATTTGATCAGAGATATAAAGTCAAGAAAGACATGAGCACCCATTATGGTTAAGTTTCCAAAATGTAATTTACACAATGTTTACCTTAGGAAAAATGATCTTGTTTCTATCTTTGTACTTTATCAGTGGTGCTCTGTCTCTTTGCATACTTATACTCACCACTGCAGCCTCCAAACATTCTCCTTTAATTAAACAAAAACTCCGTCCTTTTGTTTCCTAGGTCTCGAGGGAAGACCAGTAAATTAAATAAAGATATCGTCTAAGTATGGAAGTTGGATTTCTACCCAAAGAACTTAATAATAGCACCATGATGCCTGCAAAGTCAAAATTGATATAGTTTTATATACACAGAGGCAAACAGTTGAGTGTGAAGAAAGTAAACATCAGATAGTTTTTGAACAGTGGTTTATACAGCTTATTCTGTGTTTGTAAATATAGAAGTGTGTTGTGGTGGCTAAATTTATCCTACTGTAAGGAAACGTGAACAAAAAGGCTGGTATTTGGTAACTTCTATAGGCAACATTAGGACATCCTGTGTGAATTATTTTGGGGCAGTTCATGATAACATGGTACAGATTACAGTTGCCATTTCTGGAAAAATTAGATCAGAATTATGTAGATAACATGGAAAGAATTTCAGTAGCATTGTAGTATTTTCCTGACTTGAAGCCTGACTCAGTCGAACCTTTTTTTTATTGTATACCTTGTTTTGATATGTAGTCAAAATAGCCTTTATCCAGAGAAAATAAAAATAAACCAGCCGAGCAAGAAAGAATTATACATAACATTGAATAAAAATAAGTACAGCAAGCTTAGATTCAGAGCAAATGGGTTGTCTTGCCCTGTGAAACTTTTTGCAATTTCATAAATTGCCATGCCAAACAGAGGGAAAATCGGAGAAGGGAGGTACAATTTGGTAACAGCTTGGAAATGGGGCCTTTCCTTGCTCTTGATCCATGCTGGAATTTCAGCTGTACATCAGGTGTATTTTGGAACCATTGAAGTACAGCCACACTGGAAAGTGTTGGCTCTCTTCTCTTTATGCTTCCCTTCATTCTTATATTTCATCCTGGATTAGAAGAACCTCTCACTTAAAAAGGGGATAGATCATGGCCATGAAGAGTTTACTTTTTAAGAGAAGTGGGATTAGTTCTAGTTAGAAGAACGAGCACCCCAACTCTGCAGCATTGCATCTGCAGTCAGCACAATGTTTCCATTGGCTCCAGGTAGAATATTTTTTTGGCTCAGGTCATTTATTGCAAGGTAGAATGTACTTTTACACGGCTCTGTGTTCAGGGCCATAAATCCCAACACATATCATGCTTCTCTTTTTTCACGAAGGGTTCTGGCCTGAGTTATTGAATCTCTTTCTGCCATGGAGCTCATGTTGAGAAAAGCAAACCTCTGAGGCAGACCCTGGTACTTGCATGTGAGCCAGCCTTAAGATAAAATGCATCATGTTCCCTCTTGCTTATTCAGTAAGACAAACAAACTGTTATATTCTGGTTTTCAGTCCAGCTCATTAATGCAAATCAAGGTAAGCTGCAGTTGATGCTCCTATGCCAGAAGGTAAATAGCACAGAGGCAGGAGTAGGACCGCATCCCCTTCTGCCCCCCTCACGTGCAAACAGGCCCCTGGAGCAGGCTGAGCAGCACGAAACTCCTTTGGCTGCTCTTCTCAAAGCCTGCAAGCCCCTGGGATCAGGATATCTCGCCTTCTTTGTGCTCTTTGCATTGCTGCCCAGGCTTAGGTTTGGGCTCTTGCTTTACCTTGCATGGCTCTGGGGACCATGCCTTCCACAGAAGGCCCAGTGGGTGGCCATCACTATACAACGCTGCAGCAAAGACAAGCAACAAGGTCAGTTTAGGAGGAAGGAACGGAGGAAAGCCAGCTATTGAGAACAGGCATAAGCACAGTAAACCCTAGAAGGAACAGGTTTATTTTGAGGATGGTCTCTCAAGAATATCTTACGCAATTGGCCAGAAATTTGGGCTGCTAAAGCCCACCCACCACATAATTTGGCCTGGTCACCTACAAAATCTGGCTAGTCAGCCTTAATAACAGCATAGGCGCTGCTGTGGCACTCCTCCACTCCCAGAATTGCTTCTCTTCTCCTGCTATCTCCCAGGAGAAAAAAAAGGAGTGACTGGGATGGGGATGCTGATGTGCACCTCTTCCCTGGCAGGGGCACCTCATGCTACTCATTTGTCTTCCACATCAGCTGGGTGAGAGGCAGCACCTCAACTACTTGCTTGTTTATTTTCCCTTCTGAAGGCAACCACCAGTGGGTGAAGAAACAGCAAACCAGGGAGCGTTAGTGAGGTCTCTTCACACCTGATAGAAGTCACAAATCCACGTGTGTCCCAATGTGGAGATCAAAGGGTGGCTCTGGGAGCTGCATCCTGCCCTGCAGAAGCACAGGGGCTCCTGGTTCCTTCCCACTGCCTGGGCTGGGCTCTCCTGTTGGACCCCATCTGCAGCACTGTCACCTCTCCCCCAAAAGTACTGCCCCAAAATGTGGCAGAACAGTGTGAAGGAAACATGACACAGGCTCTACTCAGCCTCATGGTGTTTGGGTGTGAAAGATGTTGCAAACAAATGAGTATTGACAAGAAATCTGGAACAGTGACTGCCGTTAGTGTGTGTAAGTGTCACATACCTTGCATTGTATTTGTTTGTCAAAATTTGTTTTAAAAAAAAAACAAACCCAAAACCAGAACAGTTTTATCCATGGACTGACTCTGGTGCTTTTTTGCTTCCATAGGATCAGAAATTATTAAATCCATTTATTTGCCTCAAGCATCTTCCCAGCTATAACCACTTTAGGCTAAAACTTGGAGACATTTAACTATTGCTCTAGCTGTTTCTTGTGCTTGGGCCAGGCTCCACTGAGGTCTCCATCTTTAGCTTGCATGGACTGGGCTGAGACTTTTAGGATAGCATAGTAATAAGGAACATAACACTGCCTAGTCCAGTATAGCCCACAGAGCACCTAGTGTGTGCCTTTTCTCCTCTAGTTCATCCATATTCAACCCTTATTGGCCAATGATACAGTAAATCCAACATTAGAATTTGTACTATTGGATGAAAAAGACATCAGCTGTGTAAGAGTGCTGGTTCAGGATAAATTTATTTTGCCAATTCAAATTTCACTGTAAAGTTTTAATGAGCAAGCTTGAAGCTAAAACAACTATTATCTGTTATCTCACATCTGGCACAACCTTTGTGTGTTATGATCTGGCTAATCTGACAGAAAGGCAGTCATGGGCACACACTTAATCTAGGTCAGCTTTGTATGTGGGGCAATCTACCTCCATGATCATGGAGCCACAGCCTAGGGAAAAATGGGGCATATGAAAAACAAGCTGATACAGTAATTAAAAATATTTATTTCTGAAGATATTTACCTTGATAGGCATAAAGCATTTTCCAATTTCATACAGAAATACATAAAACATGCATAGACCAATATGGCCTACTTCAGTGTGTATTCAACATGGTAAATATAATGAAGAACTTGTGTGAATATAAATACAAAACAAAAAATAAGCACATAAGAGCCAACCTGTCAGCAAATTCAACAATGTGAACAAATTCACTGCTATAAAACATTCACCCAATATTAGCCTTTTGACATAATTCAAAACAACCCTTTGTCTTGATGCTGTCCCACCAAACAAGGCACTGGAAAAAAAAAATAAAAATCACACAACAGCCTCTGGTACATCCCCACTTCAGTGCATTTTTGGTGGCATGTAAGACAAAACAGACTATTATTAGAACTTCAGCTAGCCAAATCAAATATCATTGTTATGGGAAACCTAGTACAGTCCTCTAACTTTTATTTTATGTTGAAGAGTCCTTTGGTATCCAAAACCAAAAGAGTTTGACTATGCAAACAACCACAGCGTCTAAGCCACATTCAGATAACTCTGGTTGTACAAGTAAACTAAACTTCTGAAAAAAGGCAAAGGGTTGCAGCTGATTAGTAAAGGCAATAACAAGGTGTAAAAATACTCTAGCAGGAGTGCAACAAACAGTATGCGAGGTAGACATGTATATATGCAAAAAGTCCTGATTAAAGTAGCACTGCGGCTTTCATTTTGGCATTTCAATCGAAAGGTAGAGTTTTTTTGCTTTAAAGTTTGTCCACTCAGATCTTGCTTTCTGTCCTTTCTAAGCACATCTGTGAGGTCTTCCTTGCAAGATGCTTTTGATGCAGACCCTGAAAGCTACTCAATTGATGGGTAACATTCCAGAAGCAGCATTCAAATATTTCTTCAGAAAGACGACTTTTCATGTCTGTTGCTGTGGATTCACCTTCACACCTCTACCCATTCATCCGAATTCCAAAACAAAGAAATCCTTTGCTGTTATACCTCCAAATACGGGACTTCCTTGGTGTTTTGCTTCACTGGGCAAACACTTGGACAGAGAGGTCCTTCGCTGTCTTGGAATGTTTGAAGTCAAGAGAGAGTTTTGGTGTGATGGAGAAAAATTCAGGTGATCTTCCCACTAGGATGCTTTCAGGCTTTCCCAGATGCTTTGCCTTTTGTTTGCCCTGTTATGTTTCAGCTTCCACCCCTTCTGGAGCTCAGCCTTCAGCTTTGCAATACTGAAGGAAGCTTTGATACTGTTACCAATGGCTTCCAGCCTGCAAAAGTAGGAAATACACATTTATTGTTACAATAATGAAGATGCTTCTCCAGTGTGCACATTCAGCTTTTGATTAAATAAGTTTCAATCTAGATTTCTAGATTTCCTCAAAAACTGCTGCTTGCTATACCTCTGTCAGAATTATGCTAACTAAAGCCACTTGAAATATTGGATTCAGAATTTAAATACAAACATTAAAATAAGTTAAAATATTAATTCAAATATAGATGTGCTAGACTTCCTTAAATAGCATGTATCAAATCAAGAGGTCTTTGGCTTTATTCTTTTAGGCTGTTTTCTTTCTTTTAGGTAAACCTGATTCTGGTTCCAGTGAATGGGTGCAGTTCTCAAGTAAGCAAGGAAGTCCTGTTTTCAAAAAGTATTTAAGACTTCCAGAGCCTAAGTCTTACCCAAAATCATCAGCCTGCCTTCTCCCATAAATCCTGTTCTGTTTTTGTAAGTAGCACTAAAGAGAGTCTTATTTCATATGGGAATACTTCTGCATGCCATACTTTTACATGGGCATATGGTCCAACACTGAACGCCAGAGCTGATGTAGCTGTACTAACACTTGGCTTCAAAGCTGACTTCACCTCTACAGAGTTCATAGCTGCACCAGGTCCAGTGCATGCATCTCTGAACTGCACTGTGGAGTGATATTGCTGCCTGCTGCCACTAAACTTATTATGCATGGACCTCAAAGGGCAGTCTTGAAATTTACTCCTAATCTCAGATATTAAATTGGACTCAATTATTAATTTAGTCTTCATTTTCCCTTTCCTCAACCTTTTTTGCAGTCATTTACACCACTAACACCCTGTACTCATTTTACACAGGTTTATCAGGTAATGTAAAAGATAGGGCAGGTAGAAATCCGCCTCCTGCATTCTAAAAAGCCAGTCACACCACTCAGAAGAAACAATGTATTAAAAATCCAGTTAGATCAACAATCTTTTTTTCCACTCCAGTAAAATGGAGTAAAGTATCTAAGAAAAGGCATTCTGATTCAATTTCATCATAGAATAGTTGGGATATAACATTTTGAGGTAGTTATGATAATGCACGAGCACATTAAAATGACAGGCCCTATTTATTTCTGCCAGTATTTAATGATTTCATAAGTCTCCCAAAGTTTGGTATATCTTCAGGCCTACAGTTAAGCCTGTTTCCTCTAAGCAAAAGTAGGAACACTAGGCAGAGCTCAGCACCTGTATCTTCACAAGCTAAGAACCCACTGCATGAAGAAAAGCCCTCAAAACATCCTTCAAAGCTCTCCAGCTGAAATCACCAGCTAAGCCCATGCTGACCCGAAGGCAGGTGAATTGTGCTCTCTATTGCTGCTCCGGGGAACTACAACAGGATGGGAAGAAACTCACCGCTTCATTTTCCTGCTGTCAGCGAGCTGTCGGTTCATGCATTTGAGTCCGATGCAATTGCCAGCTTTGCTGTGGTGATGTGAGGTTTTCTCCACTGTGGACTGAGCCCTGTTAAAAGTGAAAAGGTGCTGCTGTTAAAAAAACACCAGATCTGCAGTACACAAGGTGAGGCATGTCATCAACCACTTCTCAAGGCATGCTATCTTTAAGCAATAAACAATCTTTCTGGGCCAAACCATAGCATGTATCATAGCAATGTAAGCACTCAGGTAGGAGGCAAGGCTTTGGAGAGATTATTTGCTCAGTAAGTGCCAAAATGAGTAAGTCTACCACAATCCATCTCTTTTACATGCACTGCCTTTTAAAAAGCAGCAACAATAGACGCACCAGAGATCTTCTCCTGTCTGGCAGAAGTTCAGACATTTCTTGTCCTTCTGGTTGGCACATCGGCATCTGCTGCTGTGTTCAGCGAGCATCTCCGGCACCATGTCGTTCAGCGATCTTCTGGATCGAGAAGGGCCTCCGAGACCATACGGAACAGTCTTCCTATGATCAAAGAGACAACATGAAAGTCATTCAAATAATTCCACGGCTTCAAAAGAGCAGAGTATTTTGGGCAATCTTATCAATGGGATTGATTGCATGACTAAAGGTTGTGGGATCGAGAATGCTTCCTCAGTCATAATTTCCATGCAGATACCTCTGATGATCCTGCAACATATTCATTAGCATGGCTACTGACAAGGCTAATGACCTTTTAATTGTGATTTCATAAAGCTGCTGTGCCTTCCTGTGCCATAGAAAGCAATAAAACCTCATCTTTTTGAACTTTGGTAACTGCCAGCACTGAAAGAAGCAATAAAAGTGAGGAACAGATCCTCTCTGCTCCGAGGAAACCCAGCAGCAGAACAAATCACAGTCAATGTTTGCAGTGTTAGGTGAGGCTCTGGCTCACTACTTTTGGTGAGAAGAGCACAGAAATGGACACTGTACATGACTCTATTACGTGGGATGCGTTAATTTGCAGCAGAGAGCAGCAAAAGGTGGCGAGGAGCTGCCTTGTGTCAAAGTAAGCCTTCTAGTTTCCTAACTCGCTGGAAAGAAAAATGGCCAGGCAAATTCAGGCTGGCAAAATCATACTTTTGGCATTTGGTCTCCTTCTGATTCATAGTGAAAAGCATCCTGCAGCCTTTGCTGAGCAGCACCCACAGGAAATACTCCTGCCCAGGTTTTCGGAACGCAGGTGTGTTAGGGCTACTAGGAGCTACCTGCTCAATCTAGGCGGTCAAGTTCTGCTTGCTTTCTCCCAGTGAGCAGTCTCACCGCTAAACTCGGCAGAAAAGCAGGAGAGGGAGGGGAAACCACAGGAGAGACCGTGCAAGTACAGATTCTTTCCTCCCCTTCTCATTTCTGCAAGGGATTTGTAGTTCTTAAGCCCCCTTCCCAACTAAAACAGAACCCAACTCACTCGGGGGTGTTGATCCAGATGATGTCGAGGTGGCAGAAGTAGACGCACTCCTCGTCCAGCAGCGAGGAGCAGGAGCAGCGCCGGGCACGGCGGTGCGGGGTAGCAGCGGCGGAGGGCGACGGCGAAGTGTCCGCTTCGGCTCCGGGAGCTGCGGGAGGGAGCG
>NW_010175649.1:0-25071 GCF_000695765.1 Mesitornis unicolor
AAAGACAAGAATAATTTATGTGGAAATTCACCAAGTGAATTTGCCCTAAAATTTGGTAAACCTGAAACTTAGCTTTTTAGCAAGGTATCCAAGATATTTCTGGAAGCCAGCTTCAGGTAGATTGATGCTCAATAGGTTTTCGAATGGATCCAGACCCTCATGCACTTCGAAAGTATCCATGCTTGGTTTGTAGGCATTTTGCCTTTAATTCTGTGGGAACTTGTCGAACTCAAGAATTCAGACAAAATATGTGTTTTCCAGAGAAACTTTGCTTCTCTAGAAAGTTTCCATATGCTTCAGTTATGGTGCAGGAATAGCCATAATGGAAAGAAAAACTGTGAATGAAGTTTCTGTTCATGTTGTAAGGAGTGGATGAGAATCATATGGCAATACTTGAAGTCAGGTAAATCAACCCTTGGTACAGAATATAATTTCAGGCAATGAGACTGATGAAGTGTGACTGATGGCTGAACTTGTCACAAAGACAGTGGACTTGTCACTTGAAATTCTCAAGGCCAAATTGGTTCTTTCAGAATTCTTTGGTTTATTCATATTTGGTTTATTATATTTGGTTTATATGTGGAGGTGGAGAGATCAATCAGGTTGTATAACTGGCATTGATCTTTTCTGGGAACAGGTTTTTTGGCCTTGGATCTGTTTTGTTTTCCTCTTTTCATGAGCCATAAGCGGCACAGGATCATTTATGTTGCTAGTATGCACTAGGAAAATTCATTCAGATAGTGAATGCATTAGAATCCAATGCCTTGTATAGGCATCCATAAAACCAAGAAAAAAATTTAGTAATACATTTTTTTGTGATGCATAATTTGGTTTTGGGTGGCATGCATTCATGGAAATAAAAATCAGAATGAAGCCATCAGGAGCTATCAGAACATGTTTTCCAGAGTTATACTAAAAACAGCAGCTGTAATCCTTAAATGATTAGAGGAATGTCCTTTAGAAGTAGGGAGGCAATACTTCACCTGTGTTATCTTGGCAGTGACCAGAACATTATCAGAATTCCATTTGCAACTCCAGACATCAAAAATGAGAGCAAAATATTAAAAGGGATTCAGGAAAAAGGTATGAAAAAAAAAGGAAAACTCTGGAAAATACGGCTTGTAATATTAGATTGAACTTTGTTCACTCTCTTTATTTGGGAAATAATGAGAGGTAAGTTGACCTTAGTCAAAATGTACCTGTTCCTACTGAAGTCTGAAATCTGACAGTGTCCATATATTTTATTGCCATTTTACTTTTGAGCTATAACATTAGCTGAGGTACTTATGGCATACTATATTACATACATTGTAGGAAGGAGATTAGTCTTTTGAATCAACCATTCTTTGATCTGTAGTCAACCACAATTCAACTGTAATTGTGCCTTACACATTAATTTTAAGAATAGTATTAAGAGCATTCTCAGTATAGGAAGCCTGTGTTATTTGTTTCTTTCATTAAAATAAGTATTTTCTTATCTTTTGGATAAAATTTCAGTAGAATTAGAAGAATACACTGGCAGTTTAGGAATACTATGCCAAGTGTCTTGCATGATCCATGTAAACCTATGCAGACCTTTTCTTGAGATGCATCTGTCATGTTCATTTTATCATTCAGCTGGTAGAGTAGTAGAAAAAAACAGTACATTGAAGGAAATTATTTTCTTTGATATACTTTACATTTATCTATTTTGTTATAAAACTGCTTTAAAAGGATCTCTCTGTATTTTTCCAATTCACTTTATGTAAGTCTCTGCTATAATAGTCAGGAACAAGGAAAGTCTTGATTATAGGGCTTTTTTTCAGGTTCTGTAATAATTAATATTATCCCACATTTGAAAAGCTGATAAAAACTTGGAATTCAGCAAACAAGAATGTAAATGTAAATAATAGAGTGAGTTGGTTCTTCAAGAGTATAGGTACAAAATCATAGCTTTTCTGATTTGTCAAGCTCAACTGTGTTAAAGAGAGATAAACTGCTTGGCCAGTCATTCTGGTGAATATGCAGAAATATTGAGAAAAATAACAGAAATAACTGGTCTTGTGTTGGTAATGTTTTGGGTGACTTTGTTTTGCTTTGTTTTATTTTTTAGTTTGTGCTGGAAAAAATCTGCCAAGACTGACTAATTTCAAATCTCAGCATGTATGAAAACAACTTTTCTTTAGAGACCAGATTATCTCTGTTCCTATCTTATATATTCTGTAATCATTTTTCTTTTAGGAAATTGCTTTGGGTATTACCCATCAGATTGCAATTTTAAGGATAATTTTTGCTAAATGTCATTTCACACCTTCAAATGTGCTTCACTCCTTTAATGCTGCTTCCACATTCATATGTTTGAGCCTTTTATTCATCTTTAAAACTTGAATGACCTTTGTCAGCTGTCACTGTCAGCTAGGGATCACTGCTCTTGACAGTCGCTGTCATTTCTAAAGAGATGTAAACCCGTATGCTATATTGCACAGGGCTGGAAAGCCGAACATCTCTGAAATGTGGAATACATCAAGGAATAAAAACAACCACCCACATGCACAGTAAATACTATTTCTTCAGAAAATTACTTGTCCTACTTACTATCTAAAATAGCGACATATATTTTATGTGCAACAAGATTAAAATAGATCAGAGTGACATTTGGATCACATAATAAAAGGAATGGTGAAAGGTCCATATAATCTGGCTTGGTTAGAGATTCTGTGTGATGCAGTTAAGCACAAAAATGTGGGGAGACAGTTATTGACTGCTGGAAATAACTAATCAGTTTTTTGAGAGGGGAGTACCTTTTCAATTAATCCATCAGTTTCTGGTAAGCAATCAGTTTCTGGTTCCTAGTGTTTTTATAGTAAGATTATTGAAAGAATTTTAACATCAGGATTCGTTTAACGTTAAATAATCATATTAGAAAAAGCCATCTGGCTAAACTCGACAAATAATCAGAGCAAATCATTAGAGAACCAAATTATTTAAGAATGCCTCTAATATCTTTACTTGGTTGACAAATTAAAGGACAAATCTGATTCAGAATTACATAATCCCCAGATGGAAATGAAAGAAAATATTAGAAGCTGAGAAAATACATTGGTTGTTTAACAGGATCATAATTCTTGAAAGCTTTTGAAACAAAATAAGATGTTGAGCAGGTTAGACTGGCACTTAAATGTAATGAAGTGTTTGGAACCCAAGGGTACCACTTCATTGCTGATCAGAAAACATCATTAGCCACATTAAACTGAAGATTATATCTCTTAAATTCGTGTGCCTCAGTGTGTCCATGTTTGTATGTGCTTGTATGCCTGCAAGTTCACATACATATAGAGAGAACTAGACTCACATATGTTCAAGAGATTGATTTAATATATGTTTGTTAGTTGTTTTTTTCTGGAATCAAAGTTGCTAGGATAAATCAGTACCTTTCATTGCTGTTAAATCCTCCTGTAATGGACTTGGGATAGTTTCTCAAGGAAGCCAGAAGACAGATGCAGAGCAGTAAAAACATAGAATCATTGAGATTGGAAGAGACCTCTAAGATCATCAAGTTAAACCGTCAACCGAACACAACCATGCCCACTAAACTATGTCCTGAAGTAGCACATCTACACATTTTTTTAACACCTTCAGGGATGGTAACTCCACCACTTCCCTGGGAAGCCTATTCCAATGCTTGACCACTCTTTCAGTAAAGAAATTTTTCTTAATAATAGGAAATTTCCTAATAATATCCAATCTAAACATTCCCTGGCCAATTCCTTTTGTCCTATCACTAGTTACTTGGGAAAAGAGACCAACACCCACCTCATTACAACCTCCTTTCAGGTAGGTGTAGAGTGTGATAAGGTATCCTCTCAGCCTCCTCTTCTCCAGACTAAACAACCCCAGTTTCCTCAGCTGCATCTCATAAGACTTATGCTGCAGACCCTTCACCACCTTCGTTGCCCTTCTGGACATGCTCCAGCAACAGAAAGACCTTCTTGTAGTGAGGGACCTCAAAACCGAACACAGTATTTGAGGTGCGACCTCACCAGCGTCATGTACAGGGACACAATCATTTCCCTACTCCTGCTGGCCACACTATTTCTGATACAGGCCAGGATGCTGTTGGCCACCTTGTCCACCTGGGCACACTGCTGGCTCATGTTCAGCTGACTTTCAACCAGTGACCCCAGGTCCTTTTCTGCCTGGCAGTTGTTCAGCCATGTCCCCAAGCCTGTAGTGTTGCATGGGGTTTGACCCAAGTGCAGAGCTGAGCACTTGGCCTTGTTAAACCTCATACAGTTGATCTCAGCCCATTGATCCAGCCTGTCCAGGCCCCTCTGCAGAGCCTTCCCACAAGTTCGTTCTTCTTAATTTCTGTTCTACATGACAGTCCTTGAGGAGTACAATATAAGAGAGAATGGCAAGCTTTTAAGCCCTTTTCTCTACCATTCTAATTTTCTTTCTGTTCTTTAATCTATAGGTTTACTGTGCAGTCTTGGAGAATCAGGGACACAAGTTGTGACTGATAAAGTGATGAGTTTTATTTTTCACTTGCTATATACCTCTTCATTTGTGTGTCTGCATAAAAGTAAGAACTAATCTGGCAACACTTCTTTTCCCATTAAGAATCAGACAAAAGAGAGAAAACAGTTACTTCTGTAGCTTTTGAGGAATACAGTAAACATAAGATTCGATCAGGGAAAGTTTTGTTAAAAATCGATCTACTCTCTTATAAATGTTACCTCCTGGGAGCAACAGGGAGTTAAAAATTCATGACACTAGAACTGAGATCTGACAGCAGGTGGAACTACTGAGACTGGTAATGAGAAATGTAATACCAACAACCCGATAGGTGATAGCTAAATGCTCATCTTGGCTTTGTATTTTCATCTTCCACTGTGCATTTTCTACTGAAGCTGTAGACATAATTGGTGAAATTTCAGCTCTTCAACTGTAAAATAATTTTCTATTTTTTTTTTAATTTTTTTTTCACTGTTGTCTAACTAGCAAACTAATTTCACTAACTAGCTATGTTGTATGTGGAGACAAAAGGGGCAGCTTTTTACCTGAGGAAAATACTTTTAATCTTCCCTACAAGTAACAAACAAAAAAAATTCAGTTCCAAACCTCAAGAGAAGTACTTTTGACATACATACACAGTGATTTATGTACTGGAAGGTTTGTTTTCTTCAAAGAATCACAAGCTATGCACAAAACTGAAAATAAGGAGAATGCTCTTTTACTTCCATGTGGTTATTACCTGGAGGAAATTAGCACTAAAATGTGTGAACTGAGGAAAGAATCAACATTCCACTTTCTTCCTTAACATACTAAAATGACAAAAAAATTACTCAACTTTCAAGAATGAAACTCTCAGTGAAGCCTGAAAATCAATTGGGCAACCAAGAGGGAATTGTATATGTTTTTCTCTCTGTGTTTCTTATGGGAATTCCAAATCATCAAAGAAGCCAAATCTTAATAGCTGCAATAGGATAACATTACTGATTAATAAGAAACTGCTTCCACACAAGCTAAGACCAACGTAGCCTCAAATGAACAATCTTCAAGAGACTTATTTTGCTAAGTATCTGCAGGTCCATCTCTTATTGATGTCAGTGGAATTTCTCTGGTAGACTAGGGTAGTAACAGTCCCTAAGGAACCACATGATTTTAGATCTCAAAGGACAATTAATAAAAGAAACATGTAACAGTTGAGACCAATTAGTCATTTCACAAATGTTAAGTGCGTTTTACAGTGGTGAAATAGATGTAAAAGGAATATGATATTGATTTTAAAGTAAAAATCCAGATGAGATTTTTCAGAGAAAAATCTGAAGATATTTGAACAATTAAAGCAATTAACAATTAAAGCATGAAAATTTAGTTGTGATAGTGAAGCACAGGGGGTTGTTAAAAGTACAAGGCATCCCAAAAAGGAAAGACATGGGCCTTTTTTCCCCCCATGGATGTGTCTTTTACCATTTTCACTTCTTTCAGTACACTGCAACCTAGGTACCACAACCACAGCTCTGTCTCTTTTTACCTTTTCCTGACATTTGTATCTATCAGGTTGCTGTCAAATTGCCAGCCACCTCCAGCAGTCATAGTCCATTAACTGTGTATAGAACAGGGCAGTCTATCAAGTTGTGAAGTTAAGTTGATGATGAGAAAATAATTCAGAATTTGAACTGAAATTACAAATACCTTTTTCTTTAAAGTTCAATTTGAGATTGAGACTTAGACTTAATTTTACCCATCTCTAGTTCAGAATATAAAAGGAAATTACCATCAGTCCATTCAAATACCTCTTTTCATCTCTCTCTTTCATCAGCTATCACAAAGAATTCTTCCTTGAACAGAACTACTTAACAATACTGCTCATAAAAAAAAGAAGAAAAGATTTTTTTAAAATATGTTTTCATATGTTCCCTATGTTTCTTAATTTTTAAACAAAAAAATCAAAACAGAGCTTTTAGGAAAGCTCTTTGGAATGAAAACATATATTACTTTTCAGTCAATTTTGACAACTTTCAAGCTTCCTGCTTATTTTTAGAAAACCCAGCTGTACTCCAGACTGCTTATTTCTCTCAAAAGAAAAATAAAAAGATTTGAAAAAAAAAATAAAAAATCTAATCTAAAGTGGTTTTGGGACCCTGTAAGAATCTGAGGGAAAAAAAAAAGGCAGAAAGCAGAGGCAGAAAATGTATCAGGCTAGAAGCAGTGATGCTACTTATTACATGTTTGCTTTGGGAACTATGGTGCTGGGAATTATATTATTGGAAAACAGCTACAGTGCTGTGAAAGGCAAACAAGAAGCAAAACTTAGAGAGGGACAACTTCCAATCTTGATTATACTGGTAGAAGTAGACTCAGACTACTTCTACTACTAGCTTGGAAGGAAAAAAGAATAGTATTAAAAAAAATGTATTTAGCATTATCTTATAAAATTTTTCAGATGCCAAATAGTGGAAAATTTGCAAGAAGTCACAGGACATCATTACTGTGTAAAATTCTGAGTGACATTATTTCTGTCACTGAAATTAAAGAAGTTGCACATCTTTTTGAAATCAGCATCCTCTATTATTTTGATGAAATCTGTATTTCAGAAAGAACATCACAGAGAATTAAAGAAATTCAAGCAGTTTTGCATCAATGGCAATGTGAATATGACCGATTATTTCAATGCCCAGTAAGTCAAGAAATGCCATTTAGGGATGATGAAATTCGCAGAAATGCCTTTCATAAGAGTAAAGTCTGACTGATGTATAGTACCACAAGACTAGTCAAATGATACAAAAGGTTAATTTGTGAATCTCTGTTGGAACAGGATGTGTGGGCACATCGTCCTCTGTGGATTGCATAGCCTAGTTGAATAGCCAGTGGCCTTTAATTTGCATGATATAAATGTCAGAATATTTAGCTGAAATTTTGTAATTGAAAGGGAAATGCTTCCTGTATTGCATTTATTGTATTTGTTCAGCTGTAATTGCCGTCCTCAGCTTAGCCATCTTCTTACGTGTAAAAGATTAAAACATAAAAACATATGTTGGTTACAGAGACTGTTTTGACACCCTCACTCATGCAACGTAAATCTCTTCAATAAAAAAGTCCTGTTGAATAAAGGTATTGTAACCTATGAAGTTCATTAGACAAAGTCCTCGTATTATCTGAAAAAATTAGAGGTTTCTGGCTTAGAGTGAAAATGCAGAATGAAGGCTGATACATTTCAAGTTCTATGATGAACACCATGATATAAACCATGTGTAATTCCTGTGGCACTACCTGTCCACTGTCTTAGTACTCATATAATTTGTGTCATTTTGAAATGACTGAAATTTCATATAGGCTCCTATGGCTTTGTATTTTATTAGACTTTTGGATACCCTTAACCAATAGGAAGCAGTGGACATCAGAATTAGGTGAAGTGCAAGTCACTTAGACCCTTTCCCAAAGGCAAGTAACAAACAGGTATGTTGTACTTATTCTTTTAACCTGTGCATCTCTCTCGATTTCCCACTATCGTATATCATATAATTTAGTGATGATGCAAATTGTGATACAAGTTATGTTTACACATAAAGGTAGCTGACAAAGTGGTGTAATTTGTGCTGTCACTGAATCTGAATTACATGCTGAGGAAGCTGAAAATAGTAGAGTAGGAAAGAGACTACAGTAACTTAAGTGCCTGTTGTTCCCCTAAATACCTTCTTTCTCACGGTGAATACAATTCCAGATTCAGATACTGCTTTCACAGAAGTGCTCTTCCAGATGCTACCCACTTACCTGACCGCAACTCTGTATCCGTTTACTGAAGCAGCACTTCGTAGTGAATGTCTCTTGGTGAAGATACCTTGCTGTTTTGTTAGGAGGTGGCTCTGGAGCTTAACTAAAACAGTTGTGTTACCTGAATCAAAATCCTAATGTAGTGGTGACAGCAATGCCCAAGTGTACCTGTTCTACTTAATGATGTACCTTATTGTCTTCATTTAGGGAGTTGTTCTGTCACCCAATGATACCTCCCCACTGAAGGAGGGGAATCAGGAAAAGAAAAGGAGACCCATGGGTTGAAATGGAAACAGATTTAATAAAATAATAATAATAAAACCCTAATATTAATATCAATAAAATGTACAGAAAGTTATACATGAGTTACAGCTCATATAGTAGTCTTAGGCTGTATGCTCCCAGTAAGGAATGGTAAATAGCAACCACTGCAAGCACCACAGCTCTGGCAAAAGCATATGTTCACAACTAGCAGGGGAGTAGGCCCTGGGAGCAGAATGACAGGTGAGACCATCGGAGGCGGATAACCATTGATGAAAGTGGGTCATTCCTAGCAAACTCCCCAATGTATAGTGAGCATGACATCTATGTATGGATAATTCTGTTGGCCAACTTGGGTCAGCTGCCCTGGCTTTTGTTCCTTCTAGCTTCTGCACCTGGATAACTCAGACTGTTAAAGACCTTGATCACTATGGCAACCTGCATACCAGTGCTGGCCAGAAACTAAAAAAAGAGTGTTTTATCAACTGTTCCCACCAAATCGAATGTTGCACGCTTAAAAATACAGCCTTCCTGAAGAGAAAATTGATTCTATCCCAGGAAAACCAGGACACTTATTTGAGCTAATATCTTTTGAGAAAGACATGGAGGTTCACAGTGCTTCTCTGAACTAAGGAGCTGTGTTTTGACATATTTTGTACAAGATGAACAGCAATTTGCAGCCTACTACTGAGTTCAATGTATTTAGTGTGGTGAAGGTGACATCTGCAAAATGATTTGAGTTTCTTGCTATGACACTGAAGCTGAGCTCCAATTCAGTAGCTGAATCGCCCTTGCTGTGTCATCCTGTATTGCATTAGATTTCTGTAGCAGACAAAGCCTGAAGAAATTGTAATACTTTGACAAAACTACAAGTCTCTTTTAACTAAAGTCTGTACCATTTTTCAAAGTAACACACATAACTGTGTTTGTCATTGCTAATGTAAGATCTTTGCAATAGTGCAGTTAATGAAAATAATCAACTGCATTAAATAGCGTTATTTTAAAAATCAGTCTTTAGTGAGTTTGTATACAAAGATCTCTCATTCTGTTGCTTATTGGGATAAATCAGGAAAAGGTTAATAGCAAACCATAATCCTTATCATTATTTCCAAGAACACTGGAAAGGTTTACAAAGCTTTTGAGGTAAACATTTCAGATGACACCCTTTTTCTATTGTTGCATGTACATCAGTTCTACTGGTTAACCCAAGGCAACTGTCACTTGTTTTTCTTCCAGTTCACTTGATCAGTGGCTGAGATGACTCATTTTCAGCCATCTTTAAAATTAGTTTAGAGCTTTGAAAAGGACTTTTGGAACACCAATCACAAGAGAGAGAAATACATTATGAAATGTAGAATTATATCTCAAAGGTTTTTGTATTCTGAAATCTGAAGAGAAGGATCTAATGACATAAATTTATTTGTGTGTCATCTTCTACGTACTACTGAAGAAATGGCAACACATCGTAAAACCAGGGAGCCACTTCTAATTCTCAAGTCACTGTGCATGAAAATGCCATTTCCTTATAAGGAAAGTATTTTTTCTACAAAAACTACATTTTTATATTTAAGTGTATATGGTATATGTTTTTTCAACTTCAACCTGCATATTTCAATTAAGATAACAGTATTTAAAAATCTTATTTAGTAGCTGCAGAAAAACACAAACCTATCTAATAAAACTTTTTGTATCTCTTCCGTGGAGTTACTAAAATGCTAAAAATTTTATATAATTCTATAAATTATGTTATATATAATATCAGTAAAAGGTACTCCAATAGATTCCTGGTTGTCAGTAGTGGCTAGAACTAGATGCTTCAAAGGAAGCTGTAAGATTGCTTCTGCAGACAGGTGGGGCATAATGTAACCCACACTAGGTCACATTGAATCTTCAATAGATTAAATTTGCTCAGAATTTAAACCTTAAAATGTAAAGCTTAATGATTTCCTGCAATTTTTTTTATCACATTTGTGGATGTTTACACAAGTGTAAAGGTTCATGCTAATTGATTTTTATTAAAGTCGTGACATTTGCAACAATTAAAAGTTTTTTTCAATTTTCCATCTTTCAATTCTGTTACATTCTCCCTTTTCATTATTTCACAAAAAAAGAAGCAGACCTTAATTTTGCTTTCTCTACACCATTTATCCTATACTGTTTTATTATATACTTCCTTTGATCATTTTAATCATTATTATCTGACGTCATCTCTTCTTACAATGTGTTTTTCAAAGTAGTGACTAGAACGGAACAGGCCAATTTCTATAAGGCTTTACAATAGATCATGATTAAGGGTAATGATAAAGAGTATTGGCCTTTCATAGCTTAATTTTAGCTTTATTTAATTAATTAATTAATTGCAGTGAATGTTTTCTGTGATCATTACCCAATTTAATTTTTGAGGTGATAGGATCACTTTTCATCTGAATGTCACTATGTCAAAATATACGATTTAATCCATCTTCTAGTGGCTCTTTTTATGCAAGTTCATATTTTTTACAGTTGGTAAACACATATGAAGATTAACATTACATACAAGTTAGAAGTTCCCTCCTTGAGTCACCTGTAAACACACTAAATTCTAAGTCAGGAGAAGTTATTTCTCCTGGAGAACTGCAGTTCCATCTGGAAAACATGCAGACTTTCTGAAATGTATTAAAATTAGTAAGTGTGAACCACTTTGTGTTTTTTCTTAGCCACATACAAAAATGTTTAAATGAAATTAAGCAAAATAAAGCGAGAATTAAGAATTTTGTACATGCTGTCATAGTCTTAATGCAGTAGATCACCTACTCAAGTATACCATCTCTCACAGTGGCAAATAATTCATGGACACACATTTTTGCAGACCAGACTGAAAAAAAATTCCTTTCAGCAGAAGCCTCTTTCTAAATCACCATTGCTAGGTCTCCACTGATGTAATAAAAACATAATGATTTATGTCTCCTCTGAAACGTATATTTTTAAAATATGTTTTAGATTAACAATATGAGGTTTTATTTTAATATGTTTTAGCAAAATTTTACAAAACTACAAAGTAATGTCCCTTTGTGCATGACTTGGGAATATTTTGTGAGCTCTAATTCAGCAAGGATAATCAAGAATATAGAGTAGTTTAAGAGAATTTGTGAGATTTGAGTTCATAATCTGGTTCAGCCACAGACTTCTATTTACTGCATTGTGTTTAAAATGAATGCACTACTTTCCATCTCAGAGGGCTGGTAAATAGATGAAACTTATAAGGACTCTAGAGTGCACAGATACTCTGCTGATATGCAATATAAATATCTAGTTCAGCATCTAACTCTGCATTGTCTACACAGACGCATACTCTGATTTAAATGGGATTAGCAGTGTGCATGAAGTTAAGCATGTCCATAAATGTCTGCAAGGCTTTAGTTACTCAGTGCACTCATTATCTCAATTTGTTGTTTCATGGAATTGTTCCAAATATTTCATCTAATCAGATACTCCTGGAGGCACAACATATGCCCACAATGGCATGAGCTATATATAGCTCCTTCCACAATTATGAAAAATCAATGGAATGTTTTTATTACCAGTGCATATATGTGTCTGTGAATTATCTTATAGGAATTAAAATCCCTCAATGAGATCAGAGTGTGAGTACTAATGGGTATAAATGTCATTTTTGGACAAAAGCACTATAATTAAATGTAATGTATGAACAAATATACAGCAATGGTATTATAAATAAGATAGATATAAGTATATAATTATAGACCGATATAATTCCATTTTAAAATAAGCTTGACACTCTCTTGTATACTTATCACAAATATGGTCTGCATATATAGAAGAATAATATCATTATGCTGAATGAAAATCAGCCAGATGTTCTTCATTGAAGATGTTTACCCCAGTAGTAAAGTATGTTTGTTCCAGGTACTTCTTAATGACTAACCTTTGGTATTTAAGCTGGAAGTGCAGATGGCAAATAGTCCAACTAATTCTATTCTCAGTAATGCTGTTGTAAATCTGCTGAATTACTCTATGTTATTGAAAGTAGAGTAGAGTGTGACAAAAGGTTATGGCTTATTTCTGCTGCCTTTGTTGCTTTCATCTACAAGGCAGTCACAGGAATCAATGAAAGTGTGTATGAAATATTCCTTCAAATATGTAAAACCAGCAGAATCTGACTCTTTAGAGCTTGAAAGTACTCAATAGTATTACTCATCTACCCACCCTATTTGAATTGTTTCCAAACAACAGAACTAAGAAAAAGTCAATCTCACCATAGGGCTGGCTGTAAAATGCCAGTATTAGTATTACTAAATACCATGACCTGCTGAATGGATTAAGCATGAAGCAGTTGAAAATGAGTTGGCTAGAATTCAGAATCCTTTAATGAATGCTGCTGTCTTTGTTTCTAGATATACAGTTCCCTCTTGCCTTTCTCATTCAAAGTATTTTCACATTAGCTGAAAAAAATGGTGCTGTAACAACAAACATTCTTTTTTTTTCCCTTATGATCATATGTCACTTTTAAATTCTAACAGACATAGCTCAGAATAGCAAAATGGAAGACTTTAAATGCTCTTAAGACTTTCAAGCAATGGAGAATATAAATGAATGCAATTTCAAATGAACTTAATGCAATATTAGTGATGGTGATGAGGAACTAAGGCAGTTTGTGATAATTTTGAATTTTAACATTTTTTATTTACTTAATACATGTATGATCTATATACATGCATACGCATGTGCTCACATTATCAAAAGGACAGTGATTAGATAATGTACTCAATGTTGTAATTTTAATTGCCTTTAATGAAAATTCCAGGTTTCAGCTGAAAATCATATTTAGCTCCAGATACTCTCAGATTGAAATTGAGGTAGATTTTCAAAGATATCTTATTCAGGGGAAAAAAAAACCCAAACACTTAAAATATAATTTTAGTTTACTTCTTTACCTCCTGTGTTCATTTGAACATATCCCTGCTTGTAAACACATGGAAGCACTGAAAAGGCTGGAAGTTGCAGATGAGTTACAAGCAGCAAGACTATAAAAAATGAGCAGACGGTATGGTTTCTGTATCTGAAATACAACTGTGTTTCTTCTCTGCATGAATTCTCATAGTGTTTGGGAATGTTTGGCATTTCTTTGTTGTCTGTATTTGCTAATGTATAGAAGTTTTCCAGCTGTATAACTGGAAGAGGACACAACAGTGAGCAAGATTAAAGTTTAAATGTTGCCCAGATTGATGTCCTGTCTTACCTCTCCAAAGCTCAATTCAGTGTCAATGAAAACAGAATTGACTGTCATGAAAATAACATTCAACTTCTTCCATTTATTTCTTGCACTTTCCCTTACTTTTCTATCTCTATAGGGATCCACATGAGGCAGGAAAAATCTTAAAAATTTTGAGCATCACTAATTATTCTGCAATTCCAATCAACATTTTCATGGGGATTTCATGCTTGCTCCTCAAAAAATGAAGCATTGAACCTATAAATGGAAATTATGCCAGTGACAAATAGAAAATGAGATTTTGGCATTGGATCTAAGTCACAATACGTAGTGAAAAAAATAACACCTGTTCTGGGTATCCAGTGAAACCCAATTTAATAGTTCTGGTTTTGACACTTTCAGGCATGTTACTTTCTGAATAACTTTACTTAGAATATAAGCCTGCTAATTTCATTGCAAATATTCTTGGGGGCATGTGCCCTCTAAGTGTTAAGAAATAAGAGGAGTAAAAAATGCTTTGTTCTTTATCCTTATGACAAAACGCTGTCGTGTTAAATTCTTCTGGAACATCCAGATAAAGGTTGGGTGTTTACATAACTTCTGATCCCGTTGATATACCAACTGAATGTGACAAAAGAAATGTATGTTTTTGCCCCTGCATTCCTAGTCATCTACATGTATAGGATCATTTCATGGGAAAAAAAGAAAAAAAACCTGTCAGCAATACAGCCTTGCATTTTCAGGTATAGTAGGTATATAGTCATGTGTATGTGCATAATATAAAATTTAATTTCTTGTTCTGGTTCATAACGGTACATTGGCGAAATATCACAATGAACACATGTTGAGTTGGAAAGAGGACATATAGAATAACAGTCACTAATTAATAAACATTTAATTGGGTTTATAGGGTATGTAATCTTCATTAACTGCTTGACTGAGAAGGTAATTATATCAAACTGGTAGGTCAACCTGGTTTTTGATCACAGTTTAAAAGCAATATCAATGTGACATAAATATTAGTCTTTTTCCCACTATGCTTGCCTAATCTGAAAGCAACAAGGGTAAATTTACCAGGCTCATGAATGTCTGGAATCTAGGGACTGTGGGTTACCCTTTGCTGTCTGTATAAAAGCAGAGACAGGGAGGACTGACACAGTGATGAAAAAGCACACATGTGAGTGCTCTAGCATCGTGATTTGACCTAAATATGATCAGGTGATAAAAAGCACATTAACTTCTGTTGCAATGAGCATAAATGCAATTGTGTTCAGATGGAGGATAAACCTGGACTAAGTTCCATTGCTCTTAAAAACACAATTATTAGTATGTCCATAACTGATCTTATTAACACTAGTAAAGAACTTATTACCAAGAGATGTGTGTTGAAAACCATTACAAAATGATCTGAATTGAACTCTCATGGCTTCACTGCTGTACAATGAGTTTGGGCTGACCCACACTGTCTGGACTACTGTGCTGATTTTGGGGGACAAAAATTTTGCTTGGGCTTTCTCTGCAGTTACGTTTTATGAGTAAGAATGTCTGCACTTATAGAAGCAGATACAGAAATACTGAATGATATTTGCACAGTATGAGTTGGTCTTACCCAGAAGCCTATGAGCGGGTACATAAGCTTACTCAGTTCTATAAGCAGAAATTTGGGTCAAGCTGAAATCTTGCTGTCTCTCTTCCTGATGCTTTTCCTAGTCCTTCCTGACACATTCTTCCTAATGCTTTTCTCTGTGCATTATCACCATGGCAGCAATGCATCTTCAAATTGTTGAGGTATTTCTTAGTGGTGTGAGTTTCTCCTCACCCTTTCCAATCTTTTCAATCACTGTCAGTAGAAAGAGTTTTGATATATAGTTGAGAATTCCATTGGTTATTATTAGAACCATTCATGGAATATTTGAAAATTCTTATTGCTATAGAAATTATATATATTATATACATTTATATATACATATATACGTGTGTGTGTATATATATATACACACACATACACACTCAACTATGTGAATACCTCACTGCAGATAATCTATTTTATTGAAATGGTAAGTGAACATATTTAATCAGTTTTACTTCTTTTCATGAACCATGTTGGTTTTGCTTCCTAAGTTTTCACTGAATTTTGTAGAAACTTGAAAAGGAAACAACACCAGAATAGTCATGCAAGAAACTTCAAAGGAAAAAATGTGACCTGGAACGTAGCAGTGCAGAGATTTATACATGAAAGTAGTTGCTCAGTTGCCGATTGAGTTAAAGATCCACAGAGACATTTAACACTCCTATTGGTATAAGTCTGATTTCTGTAGGGGGCTAATGCAGAGAGTTGAACAACAGGACGATGATCTTTCTGTCAGTTGGTTGTCAGAATTTTATTTTATTCCATGGAGACCTTCACTTTCGTTTTTTTCAACATAAACATCTTTAAGAGATAAGCTTGTACCTAATTTACAAGTAGCCATGAACATGTTTTGTTGCTCTTACTGGGCTCACATATTAGAACTTCACTGCACATGATCTCGGCATTTTTATATCCTATAAAAACCTTTGGTGCATCCTTCAAAAAAGATATTTGTTCTGACTGTAGGCTATTGGTGAGAGCTACAGGACTGAAAATATTATTGCAAATGACAAAATTTTTTATGCACCAATTCTTAAAGAAGGAGGAATTCCTCTGAGATAATTCATTAAATGTTGATGAATTTTGAGTTTGATTTAAGATATATGTAGTATGTTCTAATGGAGAAATCATTGTGATTGTCTGTTTCCTTCCAACCCTCCAATAATTCACCTTGATGCAATAGGGCACAAATATGTTTTTTTCTATAAAGTCCTCGGGCAGTATGATCTTGGAAAGAACATATACCCTAAATTGAGATGTTCCCATTGCTAGAAAAATGAATATTTTACTTGACTGAAGTAATGCTGGCTACCAGTGACAATATTAAATGTGGGAGCAGAAGGCATGATCTTTTCCTTGGTGCATAGTTTATCTGGTGTCTTCTGGAACCTCAGAGACAAACCACAATTAGCTTGTTGCTGTAATGGTTGTAAAATTCTTTCAGATACTTGGTTAGTGTGTGTTCTCACATACAGCAGGGTTGAGGCAAGTGCCAGATTTAGAATCAGGACAGAATTTTCTTCAGGCAGGGAAGAGCTGGATTTTGTTTGTTTGTTTTAGCTTGTCTGCTTTCATCTTACAATAGTTCCTCTATGCAATTTCACAAAAAAACTTCCTTACTGGGGTACACTCTTATTTCTCTCAATCTCTTCTTAGGGTACATTGAAATTCATAAAGTTTGGAATCTTTTGAACAAGGTGTTTTAAATTTTATATAGGTTACTGCGGACATTTTAAGGGATGTAAAAGGGACTAGATTTCCTATGAAATTCTGTTTTCTTCTATTGCCTGTGGCTGGTTTTATTATATCTAGAATTATGAGAGATCTAAATTGCAAATGAAATAACATTGAGGGTTTAGTCTGTAGGTGTAATTGGTGAATATGACTACTTGCTTCATGTGTGTTTATATGATGTGAATGGCATATTACTATTCTGTGACCCATTTCAAATAGTTTTCATTAAAGATAAAGATGTGATTTTAATACCTTTTACTTTACCAAATTAACTCACTATACTCTGTTATTAAGAAAAAAAAAAGAGCAGCTTTTCAACAAAACCTGTTAAAAGCCTTTATGTTTTATCACGTTGACCTACATTTGATCCCATTCTTCACCATATTTCAAAAATTTGGTAAAATAGAAATAAAGCTGATGCAAAACATATAGCCAGGTGTGTGAATTCAAATACCATTTGTGGTTTAATGAAAGTGAGTGATTAAAAATGCATAACTGTATTAAAACAACAATAAATCATGCTTGCTTTTCATAGACAGACTTTGTGCAGGCAGTGGTATTGACTAGATTTTCAGCCCATGTAAATTGACAGAGCTCCTCAGACTGTGGAGTGACTTTTTAATGGTATTTAAGGATCTGTTCTATTGCCTGGAATGAGATTACAGAGATGAATAGTATCTACCTGTGTAAGATAAGGTTGCTGAAGTAGACTATCAAGAAGTGTGAGAATTTGAATCAAGGACTGAATGAACCCTGGAGATTCAGAAATCTCAAAGGACTTGCTCTAGGGACTGGTTGTAAGGGTGAAGCTCACAGTAAGTTGACAGGCTTTTCAAGAAAAAGAGGTAAAGATTTTCTTTAGCAAGATAATGGAGAAATTTTCACTATTACAGGTCATATGGGTGCTTAGAGACTAAAAGGTGGCTGGGGAGGCTGATATTAGCTTTCAAGATGAACAGAGGAACTGACACAAACACAAAGATTAACAGGTCAAATAGAATGCATTGTATCCACATTTGGTACAAATCACTGTACACCTGTTGTCGCTCCTCTGAAGAACTGGGTCAGAGAATTCCCAAGTTACATAAAATGACTACATCTGAGTGATGTGTTCTAAAGCATGCTAAACTAATAGAGGTAGGTTGAGATATTTTTTTAAAAACCTGTGCTTGTGTTCCGAAAACAAGCTGTTATAACACATCATGTCAATTTTAAAAAAATTAAGCTATTTAATTTAGCAGAGAGTGTTATACCAGTTTGCCACTGTGCCTTTGAAATACTCAATGGACTAAAGAATATTTTTTTTCAAATACAACTAAACAAATATTTATTATAATTTTTCAGAGTCTGTATATTTATTAATCTGTAACCACTATGAGATCTAACTATATCCACTGACTACTGTCCTGCTGGGATTTTTGTAGCTACAACAATAAATGACAGGAATATCGATTAAGCATGCACACAGCTTAATCAAAGGGACACTATTTCATTGGTGCATTCTAAGTCCTGTGATTTTAGTGTAGAATATTATGTCTAAATCATCAGAACTTCTGCCCACAGTATAAGATGAGGTACGACTTATATCTGAGAGCTGAGTTTTAAGTTCTCCTTGAGTAACATCATAATGTTCCAGGCTGTCTGCCTGGAAGAGTAGTTTATATCTCTAAACAGAATTTCCTGATTGAAGGGGTTCACTGAACCCGTCATGAATTACTGTCTGTGAATACAATTGTCAGCTGACACAACCGATCTTCTGCGGATCTTGAGCTGAAGAATTAGTTCTCATATCTTACTGTGGCATGTTTGGTGTTAACTCCAATGACCAATGCAGAGAAATATTAGTGTTCCAGTTAGCTACACTCTAGTCTTGCTAGTCTTTTATTAGACTGTTGTTTATTGGTGAAAATCGAACAATTCAGTGTGTCCATGTGACTGGTCTTTCATATGAAAGTAACTTTGCACCTTAGGTTATAACAATCCAGCTGAAAATTACATTACATCCAGTAGCCATCACGCCTATTGTCTAATTTGTAGTAACATATACTGCATTTTTATAGAGCAATAGGCAACTTATATCAGTAGTACTGTATTTATAGGCCATCTTTATCTGCAGTTACAGCACATACCCCTTGCCTAAACATGTTTCCTTATATTTTTTTCTTGCAAAAAAATTAGGATCTGATTTAGCTTATCTAATACTGTTTATTCTGACAAGTAATTGGAACTTTCTGAATGAGAACTGGGTTTTATCAGCACTTACAGTCTGTTCAGGAGCTGTGTTTTTGAAAACAGCAGTCCTTACCTTTCATATTTGCCCTGAACTAAATTAACTCACATCAGTATTTCACATGATTACATGCTGTATTTTTACTACTCAAGTAAATGCCTTCAATAAATTTTAGTTTTAATTTCACTTTTCCTATACCACTGGGATGACTATTTCACAATGTTTTCTACCACTTTAGGATCCTACCCTCATTGCTCTCTACCTACTGTTAGGAACAGGATGAAATAACAAAGGCACATTGGCCTTCAGATAGCTATGATAACTTTTATAATACCCCAAATACAGATGCACACTACTGCTTTGCCGGATTTCAGTTACTTTAGGAAGAAAAGGCTCCAATCTTTTATAATGAGCTCCCATATTATTCAATTAGTAACTCTCCAACTTCTAAGTTGTTACATCAGCTTTATTGTGTGTATCATCAAATAATTTCACTACCATTGTTGCAGAAACACCATGAAAAGCATGGCATAGGGAATGAGACTCATTTTTTTGGCAGGGATTTGGAGGTGGCATTATCTAAGCTGCAACAACCATACTGGAAGCAGTTGATAGTACCAGCATGTTAGGCCACTACTGCTAAGATTGTGCATTCTCAGTGTGGGGAGCTTAGTTAAAAGATTCTTGCAATTTCAAAAGAGACGTCTGTTGTTTCTGTAAAAAGAAGAGATAGTCCAGAAAACTGAATTTTATAAAAAAATGGAAAGGTCTCTTGTCTGTAGTTGAGCAGACAAAATGCTAGGATCCTGGGGAAATAAAATACTCAAGTTCTTTTGCAGTGACTTGTTGAGATGCACACTTTGCACTTCTCAGAGCTGTATTCCTTTGGATCTCTGTGTGTAATATTTGCTGTACTGTACTGTACTCCACACTGTTTTCTTATTAAACCTGTGTAGAAAGAATATAATCTAGTATTTTATTTATGGTTTTTTTTCCTTTGTGTACATAGCTTACTATGTACTAATTTGTCTCTAAACTTGATTATAGGAAAGACCTGAATCTTCCTTGATTTTCCCTTTATGGGTTTTGATTTATTCCTATCTGTCTTAATAATCTTGCAGTTATTACATGGCATTGATAAGCTTTTTTGTGACACATGGAGTAAGTTGGCTTTTTGCACCTATATTATGCATGTTTCTGAATGTAATGTTCACCGCATGGTTTCTTATGATAGGTGGAAATTGAATTAACGGTGCACCTGCTCACTTTCAATTCTCTTTCTGAACTACTCCTCAACTAGTGCAGAGAATAAAAGTCCTCAGATTTGGTTTCCACTTGCCATGCTGATCTCTTTAGAGAGACTTTGAGCAAGTAGCAATCTAATAGTTTTGAGAGTGTAGAAAATTAGTTCAGCCAATCATTAGACTAATTTCAAATGTCTAGTTAAACATGTAGGGAAAGGTAACTAAGATACAGAGAAGATAAATTATAAAATGTTTTATAAAAGATTACACAGTCTCTTCTGTGCAGGTGCAGTATGCAGAAGAGGTGAAAACACTGATAATCAAATAATCTATGCTTTGGAGATGCAGGAAATAGTGGTTACATTTGCTTTGACAAAATGGAAAAAAGGGTGTCTGATCCCACTGCTATATAGTATATAGTATATAGTATATAGTATATGCAAACAACTAAATGATTATTTCTGTAGTTTATTTCATTTGCTTTACTTGGACTTATCAGTATCATTTCAATGATCCTGGCATGTACTTCAGTGTGTGAGCTATTAAGTGTACAGCCTTGGAAAGGCGATTGAGTTATAAAGCCTCGTATACATTCCAAATAGGAAAAAAATAGGAATAGAAATAGACCTATTATTCAATCAGGGATATTGTCATTTTCTGATCTCTTGTAGCTGCTTTATTTGGGGCTTTTAAAAATAAATAACAGTGATGATTTCAATTATATGCAGTTACTATCCTATTTATTGCCTTTATTAATCATAATTAAACATAATTCATGGTGGTTATGAAAGGCTGTGACTGCCCTCATAGCAAGGCCTGAAACTGGGGGAAATACCAGCTGTCAGTAAAAAAAAGTAATTCAACAAAAATGTAAAGTCAAAAAAGAAATAGAAAAAGAATGAAGTGTCCCCTTTCATGAAGTTTAATACAGTTAAATAGTACAGAAACCTTTACCAGGAAATTGCATCTTGTAAAAAGAAAATAAAAATAGTTCAATGCTTTATTCTGTGAAAAAAATAAATTTGACATTATTATTGCATCATTGCTAACTATGCTTCTATGGGGTTTTCCTCCATTGCCGGATGATGGACTTCAAGATCTTTTATTATGATAAAGATTTTGATGCTATAAATGAAGGTGAGTGTATTTTCCTTATGACTTGTTCCTAGGTGAAATAGTAGAACGTGACAATATTATGTTCTAGGTTTTAGATGCTCACTCAATAGTAATAATTTTCTTTCCTATCACTCTCTGTCTAGACTTTTTTTTTCACTGCAATTGGATCTTATTACTGAAGAAAAGAATATGTGTAAGACAGTTATTCTACTACGCATACTGTACTGACTGAAATCTCTTGGTCTTGCATCAGTTCGCTTGACCCCACCTCCCTCATCTGGGAACAAGTACTGGATTAGTTCAGTGAAGCTAGTTCATTTTTCTCCTCCCCGGATCTTTTCCTGTGAGTGACATCTGAAATTGTACGTGGTTGGTACACAAAGTGCTCAGAACATTGCCTACTAGATTACCATATTTTTCTCAATATTTAGTTATACTTTTTTATTATATAACATATAGTATTAAGAAATTTAAGAATAATTTCACTGAGAAATAGCTATATATTTCTCTGAATGAAGTAATAAGAAATGGTAATGAAACAACAGTGACAGGAACAATACCTACACTGTCCAAGTAACAGCCCACCTTTGAGAATTCTCCATATATCTCAGTTTTTACCTTCAATCAGGATGTATTAATGAACTGCTACAGGCTGAACACTGACAACACAAAATCTTTGTATAATCTTGTCACTTAGTATGAATCCAATCCTGATGGACTAAACATTAAGTAGAAAGCTAATCTTACATTGTACTACAGGAATACACACTAACCATTGCACTAGTTCAGCAATATTAGCCTGAACTTGCACTACTGTTGCAAACCTTTGCACTATTATTGTAACCCTTCTTATTAGGCAGGACATCAAATCTGTTGGATATCTTTAGGACTCAAAGATAAGTGTATTGTGATTGTGTGGCAAGGTTTTGGTAGTGGACAGGGGCTACAGGTGTGGCTTCTGTAAGAAGCTGCTAGAAGCTTCCCTTATGTCCAGTAGAGCCAATGCAAGCCATCTCCAAGACAGACCCGCTGCTGGTCAAGGCCAAGCCAGTCAGTGACAGTAGTAGTGCCTCTATGATAATGTATTCAAGAAGGGGAAAAAAATCCTGCATATCAGAAATTCCAGCTGGAGAGAGGAGTGAGACTATATAAGAGAAACAACTCTGCAGACAGCAAGGAGGGGGAGGAGGTGCTCTAGGTACCCTAGCACAGATTCCCCTGCAGCCCATGGAAGTTGATGATGGAGCAGATATCCACCTGCAGCCTGTGGAGGATCTCATGCTGGAGTAGGTGGATGCCCAAAGGAGGCTATGACCTTGTGGGGAGCATGTATTGGAGCAAGGACAGGACTGGCAGGACCTGTGGACCTGTGGAGAAAGGAGCCCATGCTAGAGCAGATTTGTTGACAGGAATTGTGACTCCATGGGGGACCCACACTGGAGCACTCTCTTCCTGAAGGACTGTACCTCATGGAAGAGACCCACGCTGGTGGAGTTTGTAGAATAACAAAATCGTTGAATTGTTATCATTGGAAAAGATTTTTAAGATCATGAAGTCCAACTGTTAACTGTTAACTGTGTCCCTGAGCACCATATCTGGATGGCTTTTAAGTACATCCAAGGATGGTGATTTAACCACTTCTCTGGGCAGCCTGTTCCAGTGTTTGGTAACCCTTTCAGTGTAGAAGTTTTTCCTAATGTCTATCTTAAACCTCCCCTAGTGTAACATGACATCATTTCCTTTAATCCTATTGCTAGTTACTTGTGAGAAGAGACCAATACTCACCTCACTACGACCTCCTTTCAGGTAGCTGTAGAGAGTGATGAGGTCTCCCTTCAGCCTCCTCATTCCAAACTAAACAACCTCAGTTCCCTCAGCTGCTCCTCATAAGACTTGTTCTCCAGACCCGTCACCAGCTTTGTTGCCCTTCTCTGGACATGCTCCAGCAACAGAATGTCCTTGTAGTGAGGGACTCAAAACTGAACACAGTATTCGAGGTGCAGCCTTACCAGTGCCAAGTACAGGGGTACAATCACTTCCCTACTCCTGGTGGCCACCCTATTTCTGATGCAAACCAGAATGCTGTTGGCCTTCTTGTCCACCTGAGCACACTGCTGGCTCATGTTCAGCCGACTATCGACCAATACTCCCAAGTCTCTTTCTGCCAGGCAGCTTTCTAGCCGCTCATCTCCAAGTCTGTAGCATTGCATGGGGTTGTTGTGACCCAAGTGCAGGACTCTGCACTTGTCCTTGTCTAAGCTCATACAATTGGCCTCAGCCTATCCAGGCCCTTCTGAAGACCCTCAAGCAGATCAAAACTCCCACCCAACTTGGTCTGCAAACTTACTGAGGGTGCACTCGATCCTCTCATCCAGATCATTGATAAAGATATTAAACAAGAGTGGCACCAACACTGAACCCTGGGAAACAGCACCTATGACTGGCTGCAAACTGGGTGTAACTCCATTCACCACCACTCTCTGGGCCCAGTCATCCAGCCAGTGTTTGATCCAGCAGAGCGTATGCCCATCCAAGCCTTGGGCAACCAGTATTTTCTTGAGAATGCTGTGGGGAACAGTATCAAAGGCTAACAGGTAAACAACATCCACGGCCTTTCCCACATCCACCAAGTGAGTCACTTTGTCGTAGGAGAGTTTCTGTAGAACTGTAGCCTGTGGGAAGGACTTATGTTGGAGAAGTTCATGGAGGACTGTCTCCCATGGAAGGGACCACACAGTGGAGCAGGGGAAGAGTGTGAGGAGTCCTCCTCCTTAGAAGGAAAGAGCAAAATAAACTATGTGTAATCAGAACCCCTGTTCCCCATCTCCCTGTGCTGCTATGAGGGAAGAAGATGGAGAAAATGTGAAGTAAAGTTAAGCCCAGGAAGAAGCCCAGGGCAAGGGGGGAAGGTGTTTTTAAGATTTGGTTGTATTTCTCATTATCCTACTCTGATTTGATTGATAATGAGTTGAACTTACTTCTCCAAGCTGAGTCTGTTTTGCCTATGATGGTAATTGCTGAATGATCTCTTCTTGTCCTTATCTTGACCCACGAGCCTTTTGATATATGTTCTCTCCCTTGTCGAGCTGAGTAGGAGGAGTGATAGAGAAGCTTGGTGGGCACCTGATGTCCAGCCATAGTCAACCGACCATTATAAGTTTTTAATATTGGATCCTAAATCCAGCTAAACCTTCTCAATGTAAATACAGAAATCCATATATTTCATGGAAAGTGGGATACATTTTGTTGAATGTTATGGTACTTTTCTTTACAAAAAGCAAAACTCTAAGTAAGTAAAAGTCCCTACTGCAAAATTGTATTTTTATACATTTTCTGATGTATCTAATCAATGATCAATGTATCAATGATCTGGATGAGGGGATTGAGT